>NC_047062.1:30550086-30850086 GCF_902459465.1 Asterias rubens
GGTGGGGGGGGGGGGGGGTAACGGTTTGTTTGTAGGTAGAACATGGGCTTTTATTTGAAGGAGAACATTTGCATTCTTTTAACTTCAAGTCTCCATTTTGAACAAAAGAGGTACTCTTGTAATCAGTGCTACAGGTATGCACCAAAGAGTTTAAACTTATTGCAACAGAAACATGAAGAGAAAAAACGAAGAAGAATAACTTCTTGAAGAAGATGCGATTTGAAGAAGACTTCAGTTATCCCAAAATAGAAAGATCCACAAAGAAATGAAGAAGATTGGCCCATAATGGAGGAGAACTGTCATCTTCTTCTGGGTACTAACCAGGCACTGACAGATGTTGAGCCAGCTAAGCCTGGGGTGCAGTTTATATTGTCTTACTCCAGGATAACATAGTTCCGTCAGTTGGGGGGGGGGGGGGGTAACGGTTTGTTTGTAGGTAGAACATGGGCTTTTATTTGAAGGAGAACATTTGCATTCTTTTAACTTCAAGTCTCCATTTTGAACAAAAGAGGTACTCTTGTAATCAGTGCTACAGGTATGCACCAAAGAGTTTAAACTTATTGCAACAGAAACATGAAGAGAAAAAAACGAAGAAGAATAACTTCTTGAAGAAGATGCGATTTGAAGAAGACTTCAGTTATCCCAAAATAGAAAGATCCACAAGAAATGAAGAAGATAGGCCCATAATGGAGGAGAACTGTCATCTTCTTCTGGGCCCTAACCAGGCACTGACAGATGTTGAGCCAGCTAAGCCTGGGGTGCAGTTTATATTGTCTTACTCCAGGACAACATAGTTCCGTCAGTGATGGGGGGGGGGGGTAGCGGTTTGTTTGTAGGTAGAACATGGGCTTTTATTTGAAGGAGAACATTTGCATTCTTTTAACTTCAAGTCTCCATTTTGAACAAAAGAGGTACTCTTGTATTCAGTGCTACAGGTATGCACCAAAGAGTTTAAACTTATTGCAACAGAAACATGAAGAGAAAAAAACGAAGAAGAATAACTTCTTGAAGAAGATGCGATTTGAAGAAGACTTCAGTTATCCCAAAATAGAAAGATCCACAAAGAAATGAAGAAGATTGGCCCATAATGGAGGAGAACTGTCATCTTCTTCTGGGCCCTAACCAGGCACTGACAGATGTTGAGCCAGCTAAGCCTGGGGTGCAGTTTATATTGTCTTACTCCAGGACAACATAGTTCCGTCAGTGATGGGGGGGGGGGGGAACGGTTTGTTTGTAGGTAGAACATGGGCTTTTATTTGAAGGAGAACATTTGCATTCTTTTAACTTCAAGTCTCCATTTTGAACAAAAGAGGTACTCTTGTAATCAGTGCTACAGGTATGCACCAAAGAGTTTAAACTTATTGCAACAGAAACATGAAGAGAAAAAAAACGAAGAAGAATAACTTCTTGAAGAAGATGCGATTTGAAGAAGACTTCAGTTATCCCAAAATAGAAAGATCCACAAAGAAATGAAGAAGATAGGCCCATAATGGAGGAGAACTGTCATCTTCTTCTGGGTACTAACCAGGCACTGACAGATGTTGAGCCAGCTAAGCCTGGGGTGCAGTTTATATTGTCTTACTCCAGGATAACATAGTTCCGTCAGTTGGGGTGGGGGGGGGGGGTAACGGTTTGTTTGTAGGTAGATCATGGGCTTTTATTTGAAGGAGAACATTTGCATTCTTTTAACTTCAAGTCTCCATTTTGAACAAAAGAGGTACTCTTGTAATCAGTGCTACAGGTATGCACCAAAGAGTTTAAACTTATTGCAACAGAAACATGAAGAGAAAAAAACGAAGAAGAATAACTTCTTGAAGAAGATGCGATTTGAAGAAGACTTCAGTTATCGCAAAATAGAAAGATCCACAAAGAAATGAAGAAGATTGGCCCATAATGGAGGAGAACTGTCATCTTCTTCTGGGCCCTAACCAGGCACTGACAGATGTTGAGCCAGCTAAGCCTGGGGTGCAGTTTATATTGTCTTACTCCAGGATAACATAGTTCCGTCAGTTGGGGGGGGGGGGGGTAACGGTTTGTTTGTAGGTAGATCATGGGCTTTTATTTGAAGGAGAACATTTGCATTCTTTTAACTTCAAGTCTCCATTTTGAACAAAAGAGGTACTCTTGTAATCAGTGCTACAGGTATGCACCAAAGAGTTTAAACTTATTGCAACAGAAACATGAAGAGAAAAAAACGAAGAAGAATAACTTCTTGAAGAAGATGCGATTTGAAGAAGACTTCAGTTATCCCAAAATAGAAAGATCCAAAGAAAAATGAAGAAGATAGGCCCATAATGGAGGAGAACTGTCATCTTCTTCTGGGCCCTAACCAGGCACTGACAGATGTTGAGCCAGCTAAGCCTCGGGTGCAGTTTATATTGTCTTACTCCAGGATAACATAGTTCCGTCAGTTGTGGGGGGGGGGGGGTCACGGTTTGTTTGTAGGTAGATCATGGGCTTTTATTTGAAGGAGAACATTTGCATTCTTTTAACTTCAAGTCTCCATTTTGAACAAAAGAGGTACTCTTGTAATCAGTGCTACAGGTATGCACCAAAGAGTTTAAACTTATTGCAACAGAAACATGAAGAGAAACAAACAAAGAAGAATAACTTCTTGAAGAAGATGCGATTTGAAGAAGACTTCAGTTATCCCGAAATAGAAAGATCCACAAAGAAATGAAGAAGATTGGCCCATAATGGAGGAGAACTGTCATCTTCTTCTGGGCCCTAACCAGGCACTGACAGATGTTGAGCCAGCTAAGCCTGGGGTGCAGTTTATATTGTCTTACTCCAGGACAACATAGTTCCGTCAGTGATGGGGGGGGGGGGCAACGGTTCGTTTGTAGGTAGAACATGGGCTTTTATTTGAAGGAGAACATTTGCATTCTTTTAACTTCAAGTCTCCATTTTGAACAAAAGAGGTACTCTTGTAATCAGTGCTACAGGTATGCACCAAAGAGTTTAAACTTATTGCAACAGAAACATGAAGAGAAAAAAAACGAAGAAGAATAACTTCTTGAAGAAGATGCGATTTGAAGAAGACTTCAGTTATCCCAAAATAGAAAGATCCACAAAGAAATGAAGAAGATAGGCCCATAATGGAGGAGAACTGTCATCTTCTTCTGGGTACTAACCAGGCACTGACAGATGTTGAGCCAGCTAAGCCTGGGGTGCAGTTTATATTGTCTTACTCCAGGATAACATAGTTCCGTCAGTTGGGGTGGGGGGGGGGGTAACGGTTTGTTTGTTTGTAGGTAGATCATGGGCTTTTATTTGAAGGAGAACATTTGCATTCTTTTAACTTCAAGTCTCCATTTTGAACAAAAGAGGTACTCTTGTAATCAGTGCTACAGGTATGCACCAAAGAGTTTAAACTTATTGCAACAGAAACATGAAGAGAAAAAACGAAGAAGAATAACTTCTTGAAGAAGATGCGATTTGAAGAAGACTTCAGTTATCGCAAAATAGAAAGATCCACAAAGAAATGAAGAAGATTGGCCCATAATGGAGGAGAACTGTCATCTTCTTCTGGGCCCTAACCAGGCACTGACAGATGTTGAGCCAGCTAAGCCTGGGGTGTAGTTTATATTGTCTTACTCCAGGATAACATAGTTCCGTCAGTTGGGGGGGGGGGGTAACGGTTTGTTTGTAGGTAGATCATGGGCTTTTATTTGAAGGAGAACATTTGCATTCTTTTAACTTTAAGTCTCCATTTTGAACAAAAGAGGTACTCTTGTAATCAGTGCTACAGGTATGCACCAAAGAGTTTAAACTTATTGCAACAGAAACATGAAGAGAAAAAAACGAAGAAGAATAACTTCTTGAAGAAGATGCGATTTGAAGAAGACTTCAGTTATCCCAAAATAGAAAGATCCACAAAGAAATGAAGAAGATAGGCCCATAATGGAGGAGAACTGTCATCTTCTTCTGGGCCCTAACCAGGCACTGACAGATGTTGAGCCAGCTAATCCTGAGGTGCAGTTTATATTGTCTTACTCCAGGACAACATAGTTCCGTCAGTGATGGGGGGGGGGGGTCTAACGGTTTGTTTGTAGGTAGAACATGGGCTTTTATTTGAAGGAGAACATTTGCATTCTTTTAACATCAAGTCTCCATTTTGAACAAAAGAGGTACTCTTGTATTCAGTGCTACAGGTATGCACCAAAGAGTTTAAACTTATTGCAACAGAAACATGAAGAGAAAAAAACGAAGAAGAATAACTTCTTGAAGAAGATGCGATTTGAAGAAGACTTCAGTTATCCCAAAATAGAAAGATCCACAAAGAAATGAAGAAGATAGGCCAATAATGGAGGAGAACTGTCATCTTCTTCTGGGTACTAACCAGGCACTGACAGATGTTGAGCCAGCTAAGCCTGGGGTGCAGTTTATATTGTCTTACTCCAGGATTACATAGTTCCGTCAGTTAGGGGGGGGGGGTAACGGTTTGTTTGTAGGTAGATCATGGGCTTTTATTTGAAGGAGAACATTTGCATTCTTTTAACTTCAAGTCTCCATTTTGAACAAAAGAGGTACTCTTGTAATCAGTGCTACAGGTATGCACCAAAGAGTTTAAACTTATTGCAACAGAAACATGAAGAGAAA
This sequence comes from Asterias rubens, assembly GCF_902459465.1. Taxonomy (NCBI): domain Eukaryota; kingdom Metazoa; phylum Echinodermata; class Asteroidea; order Forcipulatida; family Asteriidae; genus Asterias; species Asterias rubens. The sequence continues at coordinate 30,554,689 of NC_047062.1, forward strand.
AAAAAGGAAGAAGAATAACTTCTTGAAGAAGATGCGATTTGAAGAAGACTTCAGTTATCCCGAAATAGAAAGATCCACAAAGAAATGAAGAAGATTGGCCCATAATGGAGGAGAACTGTCATCTTCTTCTGGGCCCTAACCAGGAACTGACAGAAGTTGAGCCAGCTTAGCCTGTGGGTGTTGTTTATGTTGTCATACTCCAGGACAACATATTTCCATCTGGGGGGAGGGGGGGGTAACGGTTTATTTGTAGTAACAACATAGGCTAACTCTTGAGGAAGTTATTTGCATTTTTTTCTTTAAGTTTCCATTTTATGCAACAGAAACATGAGAAGAAAAAACCGAAGAAGAATGAGTTCTTGAAGAAGATTAGTCTCAAACAGAGACTCTTAGTATACTGAAGGAGAAGTTGCCCAGCAGGTCTGACATCTTGATATGAAGAAGATTTCAGTTGATCAAGAAGAAGACAAAATTCCACAATAAATACTGTATGAAGAGAAGTCTGTCATGTGAACAGTGATCTGGTGATTGAAGAACAAAAATGAAGTGCTCGATACAAACTTACTGACGTCAAAGCCTTTCATGACAATCTTGGAGGTAAAAGTTGAAGATAGGTCCATAATGTAGGAGAACTGTCATTTTCTTCTGGGCCCTAACCAGGCACTGACAGATGTTGAGCCAGCTAAGCCTGGGGTGCAGTTTATATTGTCTTACTCCAGGACAACATAGTTCCGTCGGTGATGGGGGGGGGGGGATAATGGTTTGTTTGTAGGTAGATCATGGGCTTTTATTTGAAGGAGAACATTTGCATTCTTTTAACTTCAAGTCTCCATTTTGAACAAAAGAGGTACTCTTGTAATCAGTGCTACAGGTATGCACCAAAGAGTTTAAACTTATTGCAACAGAAACATGAAGAGAAAAAAACGAAGAAGAATAACTTCTTGAAGAAGATGCAATTTGAAGAAGACTTCAGTTATCCCAAAATAGAAAGATCCACAAAGAAATGAAGAAGATTGGCCCATAATGGAGGAGAACTGTCATCTTCTTCTGGGCCCTAACCAGGCACTGACAGATGTTGAGCCAGCTAAGCCTGGGGTGCAGTTTATATAGTCATACTCCAGGACAACATAGTTCCGTCAGTGGGGGGGGGGGGGGTAACGGTTTGTTTGTAGGTAGAGCATGGGCTTTTATTTGAAGGAGAACATTTGCATTCTTTTAACTTCAAGTCTCCATTTTGAACAAAAGAGGTACTCTTGTAATCAGTGCTACAGGTATGCACCAAAGAGTTTAAACTTATTGCAACAGAAACATGAAGAGAAAAAAACGAAGAAGAATAACTTCTTGAAGAAGATGCGATTTGTATCCAAAAAAAAAGAAAGATCCACAACAACATGAAGAAGATAGGCCCATAATGGAGAAGAACTGTTATCTTCTTCTGGGTACTAACCAGGCACTGACAGATGTTGAGCCAGCTTAGCCTGTGGGTGTAGTTTATATTGTCATACTCCAGGACAACATATTTCCTTCTGGGGGGGGGGGGTAACGGTTTGTTTGTAGTAAGAACATAGGCTAACATTTGAGGCGATTGTTTGCATTTTTTGTTCTTTAAGTTTCCATTTTTAGCAACAGAAACATGTGAAGAAAAAAACAAAGAAGAACGAGTTCTTGAAGAATATTAGTAGTCTCAAATGGAGACCCTAGTCACTGCAGGAGAAATTGCCCAGCAGGTCTTACATCTTGATGTGAAGCAGATTTGATTTAATCAAAATGAGAACAATCCGCAAGATTGGAGGCGACTGTCATCTTCTTCTAGGCCCTAACCAGGCACTGACAGATGTTGAGCCAGCTAAGCCTTGGTGTAGTTTATTGTCATACTCCAGGACAAGATAGATTGGTGTCATCCGATGAGGGTGTGTCTGTAGGTACAGAATAGAGATGAAGCTCCGTATTTACCAGTAGGTTGGAGATTTAAGAAGCATCTACAAGTTGAAATGTCTTGCATCTGCAGTGAAAAAGACTATAATGTAATAATAATTTGCGTTAGTTTTCCTGTGTACTAAACCTAAGCTATGTAGATTTAACAAATTTTACACAAAATAGTTTTTTTTAATTCGTTTTCTATTAAAGGATCATGCTGCCTTGGATCGGACAAGTTGGTCTATAAAAAGCGTTTGAAACCGTTTGTTATGAGATGCATATTGTTAGAAAGACGTTTTAACTCTCTATTCATAAATACCCTAGACAGTTTCGTTACTCATATTGATGTAGAGCGCGTCACGTCGGGGGTGTTTAATTGGTTGAAAAGTACTTAAAACAAGAATTTCGTTTTCTGTTTATTAAACCTAAAGACACTCTGTATGTTTCAATAAGGTCAACCTATTCGCACAATACTCAAACGATTATTGTATTTTATTAAACCTAAAGACACTCTGTATGTTTCAACAAGGTCAACCTATTCGAACAATACTCAAACGATTATTGTGTTTATTTACCGTTTACTAAACCTGAAGTCACTCAGTATGTTTCAACATGGCCACACCTACGCGCAAAAACCTCAAAGCAACCTTTAAATTATTTTTTGTTTACCAAACCTAAAGTCACCCTGTTAAAGGTCAAACCTGTGGACGGAAAAATCACAACAACCTTTTGTTTATTTTTTGTTAATAAACCCAAAGTCACTCTAAACGCTTCAACAAGGTCAACCTGCTTGCGAAATACTCAAAATTAGCTTTTTGTTTATTTTCTGTTTACTTAACTTAGAGTCACTTGCTATGTTTCAACAATGACACATCTTAATGATAAGTACTCAAACAAGAATTAAATTTTCTGTTTACTAAACCTAAAGACACTCTGTATGTTCCAACAAGGCGACAACTACACACAAAAACCTCAAAGCAACCTTTAAATTATTTTTTTGCTAATAAACCCAAAGTCACTTATGCTTCAACAAGGTCAACCTACTCGCGAGATACTCAAAATGAGCTTTTTGTTTATTTTCTGTTTACAACTTAGAGTCACTCTCTATGTGCCACAACGACACACCTAAATGCAAAATACTCAAACAAGAATTTAATTTTCTGTTTACTAACCTAAAGTCATTCTGTATGCTTTAACAAGGGCACAAGGGAAAACAAAAATCAAAGCAACTTGTTGTTTATTTTTTGCTTACTAAATCTAACGTCACTCTGTATGTTTCAACAAGGTCAACCTACTCGCACAATACTCAAACGATTATTGTGTTTATTTACCGTTTACTAAACCTGAAGTCACTCAGTATGTTTCAACATGGCCACAATTACGCGCAAAAACCTCAAAGCAACCTTTAAATTATTTTTTGTTTACTAAACCTAAAGTCACCCTGTTACTTTCAACAAGGTCAAACCTGAGGACAAAAAAATCACAACAACCTTTTGTTTATTTTTTGTAAATAAACCCAAAGTCACTCTTAATGCTTCAACAAGGTCAACCTACTCGCGAGATACTCAAAATGAGCTATTTGTTTATTTTCTGTTTACTTAACTTAGAGTCACTCTCTATATTTCAACGACGACACACCTAAATGCAAAGTACTCAAAACAAGAATTAATTTTTTTGTTTACTCAACCTGTAGAGTTACTCTCTATGTCTCAACATGGTCAAACCTACATGCAAAGTACTCAAAACAACCTTTTGTTTATTTTTTGTTTACTTAACCTAAAGTCACTCTGTATGTTTCAACACGGTCAACCTACTCGCACAATATTCAAACGAATATTGTGTTTATTTACAGTTCACTAAACCTGAAGTCACTCTGTATGTTTCAATATGGTCACAACTACGCGCAAAACACTCAAAACAACATGTCCATTATTTTTGTTTACTAAACGTAAAGTCACTCTGTATGTTTCAACAACGACACAACTACATGCAAAATACTGAAAACAACAATTAAATTTTCTGTTTACTAAACCTAAAGTCACTCTGTATGTTTCAACAAGGGCACACCTAAGTGAAAAAAAGCCTCAAAGCAACCTTTTGTTTATTTATTGTTTACAAAACCTAAAGTCACTCTAAATGCTTCAAAAAGTTCAACCTAATCGCGAAATACTCGAACAAGCATTTTTTAAATTTTTGGTTTACTAAACCTAAAGTCACTCTGTATGTGCCATCAACCACACACCTAAATGCAAAGTACTCAAAACATGAATTTAATTACTAAACCTAGAGTTACTATGTATGCCTCAACATGGGCAAACCAACATGCAAAATACTCAAACGAACATTGTGTTTATATCATTCATTAAACCTAGAGTCACTGTATGTTTCATCATGGTCACAACTAACATCAAAACACTCAGAACAACATGTTGTTTATTTTTGTTTACTAAACCTAAAGTCACTCTGTATATTTCAACTAAGGCACTCTGTATGTTTCAAAACGGAACCTGTTCGCACAATACTCAAACGAGTATTGGGTTTATTTATCGTTTACTAAACCTGAAGTCACTCTGTATGTTTCAACATGGCGACAACTATGCACAAAAACCTCAAAGCAACCTTTAAATTATTTTTTTGTTAATAAACACAATGTCAATTATGCTTCAACAAGGTCAACCTGCTCGCGAGATACTCAAAATGAGCTTTTTGTTTATTTTCTGTTTACAACTTAGAGTCACTCTCTATGTGTCAACAACGACACACCTAAATGCAAAATACTCAAAACAAGAATTTAACTTTCTGTTTACTTAAACCTAGAGTTACTCTGTATGCCAGGTGCCTCAACATGGGCAAACCTCATGCAAAGTACTCAAAACAACCTTTTGTTCATTTTTTGTTTACTAAACCTAAAGTCACTATTTATGTTTCAACAAGGTCAACCTACTCGCACAATACTCAAACAAGTATGTTTCAACAAGGTCAACCTATTCGCACAATACTCAAACGAGTAATGTGTTTATTTACAGTTCACTGAACCTGAAGTCACTCTGTATGTTTCAATATGGACACAACTACGCGCAAAACACTCAAAACAACATGTTGTTTATTTTTGTTTACTAAACCCAAAGTCACTCTGTACGTTTCAACAATGCACAATTACATGCAACATACTCAAAACAACAATTTAAAGTCACTCTGTATGTTTCAACAAGGGCACACCTAAGTGAAAAAAACCTCAAAGCAACCTTTGTTTATTTATTGTTTACTAAACCTAAAGTCACTCTGAATGTTTCAACAATGACACACCTACTTGCAAAGTACTCAAAACAAGCATTTAATTTTCTGTTTACTAAACCAAGAGTCGATCTGTATGCTCAACAAGGACCTAAGGAAAAAAACTTTGTGTTCATTTACTGTTAACTAAACCTAAAGTCACCCTGTTACTTTCAACAAGGTCAAACCTGTGGGGAAAAAATCACAGCAACCTTCTGTTTATTTTTTTGTTAATAAACCCAAAGACACTCTAAACGCTTCAACAAGGTTAACCTACTCGCGAAATACTCAAAATTTGCTTTTTGTTTCAACAACGACACCCCTAAATGCAAAGTACTCAAAAGTGAAAACAAAAACTCAGCGCAACTTTGTGTTCATTTACTGTTTACTAAACCTAAAGTCACCCTGTTACTTTCAACAAGGTCAAACCTGTGGGGAAAAAATCACAGCAACCTTCTGTTTATTTTTTTGTTAATAAACCCAAAGACACTCTAAACGCTTCAACAAGGTTAACCTACTCGCGAAATACTCAAAATTTGCTTTTTGTTTCAACAACGACACCCCTAAATGCAAAGTACTCAAAAGTGAAAACAAAAACTCAGCGCAACCTTTAGTTCGTTTTCTGTTTACTAAACCTAAAGTCACCCTGTTACTTTCAACAAGGTCAAACCTGTGGGGGAAAAAATCACAGCAACCTGCCGTTTATTTATTGTTTACTAAACCTAAATTCACTCTGTATGTTTCAACATGGTCATAACTACGCACAAAACACTCAAAACAACATTTTAATTTTCTGTTCACTAAACCTAAAGTCACTCTGTATGCTTTAACAAGGGCACAGCTAAGGAAAAAAACCTCAAAGCAACCTTTTGTTTATTTACTGTTTAATAAAACCTACTCAAAACAAGAATTTAGTTTTCTGTTTACTAAACCTGTATATATGCTCTACAGGGGCACACCTAAGGGAAAAAACATTTTTTGTTTATTTATTGTTTACTAAACCTAAAGTCACTCTGTATGTTTCAACCAGGTCAACCTACTCATAAAATACTCAAACGACTATTGTGTTTATTTACTGTTCACTAAACCTAGAGTTACTCTGTATGTTTCAACAAGGCCAACCTGCTCGCAAAATACTCAAACAACTATTGTGTTTATTGTGTTTATTTACCGTTCACTAAACCTAGAGTCACTCTGTATGTTTCAACATGGTCACAACTACGCACAAAAACTCAGCATTTTGTTTCTTTACTGTTTACTATAGTCACTGTGTACTTTCAACAAGGTCAAACCTGTGGGGAAAAATCACAACAACCTTTTGATTATTTGTTGTTACTAAACCTCAAGTCACTCTAAATGCTTCAACAAGGTCAACATACTCACTAAAGTCACTCGGTATGTTTCAACAAGGGCAAATCTAAGGAAAGAAATCCCTAAAGTCACTCTGTATGTCTCAACATGGCCACAGTAAAGGTCAACCTACTCGCGAAATACTCAAAACAATATTATGTTTACTTACTGTCAACTAAACCTTAAGTCACTCTGTATGTTTCAACGAGGTCAACCTACTCGCAAAACAGCATTTGGTTATAAAATAAACTCAAAACAGCAAAGTTTTTAAGTTTCCCTGTTTACTTAAATTATTGGTATACAATAACTTAGCATACAGGTACACAATAATTCTATACTTTCAACGAAGTTACACCTAGCGGAAAACAAACAACTAAAAAAAAATGTTTTTAAATATTATTTCCCTTTTGACTATAAAACCTAAAGGCACTCTCTGTATACAATAAATCTATTAATTAAACAGTTTGTTATTGTATTGCTCCCTAGGACCACATCTAGGAGGAAGTCCAGGCTTACACACCTAATTTTGTCCACATTTTTTAAAACATTCAACTCCTTTCATGACAAGTCCAAAAATAAAACATACCACTTGTCCCTTTTCTTTGAAGCAATTCTTATCACCTAACACGACCACTAGGCCCCTATTGTGAAAGTTTTCCTATCTCTCTTGAACAGACTTCATATTATTCATGCCTTTACAGTAACCCTAATACAATTTGCACCTGTACTGCCACATGTCCACGTCTACATTCCAACTTTCATTGTTGGTGTCTAGACAGACGATGTACATGTCTATTACAACTTGGATTTTGTTTAGCCCCCTCCCCGCCCCCCCCCCCCCCCCCCACCACCACACACACAGGCAATCATTGGCTGCTAATCCACCTATTGTCTGGTTCAGTCAAAATGTTACATTAAACAATGTTGCTATAGAATTATAAATACCAGTCACCTATGACCTAAGCTCCAGAAACGATTCATCTATTTTCAATGACCTGTAATGCCGAACTTAATTAAGCTGTTGAGCACAAAATACTGCTTGACAAATTGTTTGGCTAAGCAAAACTTGGGAAAGGGATTTATTTGGTGAAAGGATGGCTAAAAATTAGATTTCTCAACGCAAGATGGGCCTGAGGAGTGTACGTTGTAATTTTGGATTTGAGGCAATGACATGTTTTAAAAATAATTACATAACTAAAGGAAGAAACTTTGACGGCGAAAATTAAGTAAGACGTTTCACATAAGAACGTTTGGTTTGGCAGTTGTTTTATTTTAAAACACTACCATGGTTAATGTACAACTTCGTGAACTTTATTTTGTCGGGACAGGGATGGCTAAAAAAAAAAACGATTTAGACTCGACGCTCGACGCCAGACGGGTATGACGGGTATTTTTTTTTTTTTTTTTTTAACTAAAAAAAACCGACATGAACGAAGAAACTTTTACGGCAAAAATTTAGGCTAGAGTTTCACGTGAAAACATTTCGTTTGGCAGTTGTTTTATTTTTAAAACATGACCATGACTAATGTACAACTTCGTGTGAACTTTATTTTGTCGGGACAGGGATGGCTAAACAAAAACGATTTAGACTTGACGCTCGACGCCAGACGAGTATGACGGGTGTACGTTGCAATTTGCCATTGAAGAATGAAATGTAAAAAAAAAACGAACCAAACGAAGAAACTTTTATGACAAAAATTTGGTCTGAAATTTCACATGAGAAGTTTGGTTTGTCGGGTTCTTTTCTTCTTCTCCTTAAAATCTGTGCGTGTGGGGTGCGTGTGGGCAACTTTTTTTTGGCGCCAAAAAATTAGTCAACAATTTCAGGAAAAAAAAGACAAGTTGTGCGCGTGGTTAACTTTTTTGACGGCAAAAAATAGTTTACAATTTCACAAAAGACAAGCTGGTTTGGCAGGGGAATTTTCTACGTAAAATCTGTGCGTTTGGGTAAAGTTTTTGGCGGCAAAAATTTAGTCTAAAATTTCACATGGAACATTTTGGCTTGGCAGAGGATTTTTTTTCTTCAACTCGGTGCGTGTGGGTTTGGGAGCAGTTTCTCTGCTTAATTTAATGGGTATTTTCTGACTCACCCCAGACGAACTCTTGAAGTTCGTCTGAGTCCGGCGCTGTGAAGTGTCATGAGTGTAGGGCCTGCCCTGCTGCCTCTTGTCGTCTGGGAGCTTCGTTTCGTCGGGGAGGAAGAACTCTCGGCCAGCAGCAAGAAAAACTTCTCACGGTTGTTGTCGCCCTGCGGGGAAAATTAACAAAGCAACATGAAAGAACTTTGCACAACTGTTTAGGTAGATACGCATTCTTTTGCAAGATAGGCATCGGTCTAAAAGTTTTTCGGCTGCCGGGAAAGGTGTGATGGATGTTGGGTTCTAGCCTCCTTTTTCAAACTAAAAATTGATTTAAACACGTAGTTTATTCTTACCTTGTGACAACAGAACTCTTTGGCTGGGTTTAGGGTGTGAAACAGCTCTCCAAACTCACGGGAAAATAATTTTAACAAAGGTTGAAATTTGACTAAAGGTTACCGCTGCAATAACACAACCACACCCGTTGAAATCCAGCTCCAGAGTGATTTGACCGCCCAGGGCGCCCATTTATATAGGTCCAGCAGCATGGGCGACCGAATAGCAGTAATGAGGTTAATTTGTACACAAACATATGTAAATCTGGAAATCAGAGTAAACTAATCCCTCCGCTCGAGACATTTCTCTATAAATTTAGACATTAAGTTGTAATTTCCCAAACAAATTGTGACTGAATTTCCTTTTTGAGTAAAATCTCACAAATTGTCAAAATATTCTTCATTTCCAACGACGATAAATAGTTTTTTTAAGGTGATTTCCGGGTCTAGTTTTCGGTCCGCACATTTTTCCAACCCGAAATGGTCGACTGTGATTGGTCTGGAGTGCAATGACATCATCATTTTCAGAGTTGCAGACGATAAGTAAAAAACAAGATCCGGATCCGCGCCAAAAGGACGAAAAGAAAATTTCGACTTCCAAAGACAAAGGGACTTAATCCTTTAACAAAAGGTTGTTTTTCCAAACGTGTGCGCATCCACACCGGTCATGTCACGGACGTCTTTGCTCCGACAGTGTACACATTAATGACATGGGTTTGTCCGTGTATTGAGAGCACTGCTAATTAATATATACTATCGATTTAATCGGCAATTGCCAATAATCAATTATTATACGTTGTGATATTTCGCCTATATTAGCTAAGAAGATGTTTTACATTTCGAGGAATTTGACACATCTCACATCCCATGTCATTTTGACACATCTGAGAGATCTCAAAATAATGAAAAAACTAAATAATTTGTCTAAGTAGGCCCCCAGAATACTGGTAAGCAGAAGATATCGCTTGACAAAATTCTTTGCTTAGCATAATTGAGATGGGCACCAGTCACAACAAAAAAGTTAACTTACATTTGGCTGGTAACCTGGCAACACTTTCCTGTTGCGGGGCATTAGATGTCTGTGCTTAGAAATGTTTTGTGCTTTAATCCGTTTACAAAAGGGTTCATTTGAACGTTTGTGCGCATCCAAATCGGTCATGTCACGGCCGGACGCCATGGCTGTACACACTGTACACACTAATTGAATGGGTTTTACTTGTCTGTGCATTAATAGCACTGTTAATTAAAATGGACACCATCTATTTTACCAGTATTAAAAATTGTCAATAACGATACAGAAAAACTAACTACATGTACAGGGATTGGAAAGGGGGATTAATTTTGATGTATTGAGAAAAGTGAATAATATAAATATTTATCTCCATACCAACCACTCTCAAACTACCCAATACAATAGTGGTGGCCAGTCCAAATGGTGGTGCTGATGGGGTGGGGAGGGGCGGGGCTTAGGGTTCCTCCCAAAAAAATTCAAAATCCAACATCGTTTCATAAACAATGTTCATTTGCCAATTTATTTAAAATGTCTGAGGCGCGGTTAGGGTGGGGCAGGTGTGGGATGCTGCCCTTTCTATTAATTTTATTTTAATCAAAATGATGATAATGATTTTTATCTTCAAGTGCGCGCTAATCCTCCAATCAGATTCGCAGAATGGAGTGGTGATAAAAACCTATATTGCACGGCTAATATGACTACCATGCGTATTGTGTGTTCTATGTCACGCGCCAAGTTTGCTTGAAGATAAATACGTTATCACACACGCGCTCGTGGAAATACGGAAAATATAGCGCGTCTGCGTCCCATATCCAACGAGGCCGAAGGCCGAGTTAGATATGGGACACAGACGCGCTATATTTTTCGTATTCCACTCACGCTTGTGTGATAACTTATAATGTCTGGTGTTATGATGGCAAAATGTAGTGCAAAATAACGTACTCAAGTGCGCAAATGTAGTGCGAAATAAAGTATTGAGGTGCGCAGTGTAGTGCGAAATGATGTGACAATCCTGGTGATAGTTTGGTTAATAGGTGGAGTAAGTGGAAGGAGGGTAATGTTCCTCTTCATTACTTTAAGTTTAATGTAGCACATTGTTGACCAAAGCAATCTCAAGTTGGTATCACTGTATAAGAAAACCTTTTATTATGAAAATATTTTGTTCTTCCAGTTCTAAGTAAATAAAATTGTCTAACAGCCACCCCCCCCCCCCCACACTTCTCCCTCGAGAGCTATATTCCTCCGACTCCACCTAATACAGGGCCAAGTTTCATGCATGAGGTAACAAGCTTCTGCTAAGCGATATTTTTTTCTGTGCTTAGCAAATTTTTGTGCTGACATGCTCTATGAAATTGGGCCGAGGTCTAGGTCCGAGTAAGCTAAGTAAAAGAAACTCTGCACAAAAATGATGACATCAATTAATTTATTTGCATACCCGTTATACTGAACATTCCATTACAATAATAATAATAACCGTATTTATAACGCGCCTTTTGCCAAAGGATACAAAGCGCCAGGTATTATTACTGCAAGGAGTGGGGCGAATTTTGAGATATAAGACCTAATCATTAAGCACCATGTAATGGTTTACAAGGTGCTGTGGCGCAATATGCTGCCAATCCAGCCAGGACACCGGGGCGAACCCCTTCTCTTTGCACTGGGTTCTTTTACATGCGTTTACACAACACATTGGACCAACAACTTAACGTCCCATCTGAAGGACGAAGCAATGGTTATGTGTCTTGCTTAAGGACACAAGTGTCACGGCTGGGGATTCGAACCCACACTCTGCTGATCAGAAACACCAGAGTTTGAATTCGTTGCTCTTAACCGCTCGGCCACGACACTCCTACATACATAGTGCAGGGGAAATATTACCGGTAGTAGAAAAATGAGTGTTTTTTTAATAATGTGAATTGTTTAATGACCAGCGAGTGGTCCATATAAAATAATTCTTTAATATGGGTGTTAAAGCATATGTATAACATTGGTAAATTTCAAAAACCAGTTTCAGCACTATATGTGACCCAACATATAAATTAAATAACAAACCCGTGAAAGTTAAAGCAGAGTCATCAGAGTCATGAGAAAACAGTTTCACAGTTTTCATACATCGGGTTTCAGTTGAACGTACCTGATAAAGAATTATTTTTTTACAATATTTCCTAAGAATTGAAAGCAAAATTGTTTAAAGGAAGATTTCCCGCTATGACCATCTTTATACCATTTAAGTCATGTGTCCAAATCATTTATATTTTGAATCTTACCAATGTTGTACAAAGCCTCGTTAATGTGCTAATTTGTTAATAAAATAATTGCTAAATTCTCTCAGGGAAATTTTGCTTTCGTGTGACGGAATGATTTTTATTGCTTAAATAATACACTACATACGTGTACCCTTAATTTTGTGTAATTTTAACTACTTCAAGTCACGATTGTTATGAAGTCCCCACTTCTCCCTTGAGCTCATGGCCTACGTGTAATCTTAGGCCTGTGGACATGGAGCCCAAAATTTGTTAAAGTAGTTGTTTAAATATGTATAAATCAATTATATTGAATGTTAGTTAATATAGTGAAATGCATTACATGCTGGTGGTCTGAAACATTAGAACATGTTAACTCAGTGAGCATGCACTCCCTAACCAGTTTTGTAACCCTCTCTCTCTTGCACAACGAGTAAAAAATGAAAAATAAAAAAGTTTGATAAAATCTTTTGAACCCTTGCATAAGGCGAAATGCTACATGGAAATGCGCACGTTTTTACGCACAAAGAACAACTAGTGCCCAATCAATTCCTTCCTTTGACCCCCGTGAGGGCGCTTTTGACCCCAGTGAGGGCGCTTTTTAAGTGTTGATGTCACATGCAAGGGGTATATGAATGGTTACGGGTTAATTAACAATATTAAAAATGTTCATAAATGGATCAGGTGAGAAACCGATCAATGGTTTTACTCTGTGCCTGAATGGTCTTTATTTTTTTTCACTGAGTTTGATCTGTACTTCCGTTGAGATCTTTTGGATTGATTCTTAAACTTATGAAACTTATTGCTGTGCTGTCCCTCGACATCATCCTTTGGCAAATCTTCTACATGGTTTCCCGTCATTGCTCGAACCTGCGACATCTCACCGCTACAACTTGGCGTCTGCGTACTGTCGTCGTTTGAGTTGAGCAGTGATAAAACATTACTACTCTCGTCTTGGCGTTCGGTTCCGTGAAAAGAAGAGCTCGGATTTGAATCTAAAGTCACATTTGCAGGTGAGTTTGAATTGTGTACACTGGACTGCAACGGCGTGTGTACTGAAGCGTGGTCACCATCTGTAGTTCTTTGGTTTGGCATTGTGCTACATGATGGCGCCACAGAACCTGCTGGAAGAGTTCTAATACTGACATCTTGATGGTCCTGTGATATATTGTTCGATTCCCTCACCTCTGTCTGGGCATCTCCAAGGCTTAGGATATTCTCCTGCTGGAGCCTTTGTCTAATACGACTGATGGCAAGGCGCTGTTGGGTTGCCATGGCCCGTTGTTGGAGGTGCTCATTAATGCGTGTCATATCCCCTTCATTACCGCCTGAGCGCACGACCCTGTCACCCGGCTGCCTGATTTTCCCTCGTAACACCTTAGAGATTGCTATCCTCTGCTGGAGATTGATAAATCTGTCCGTGTTGACTTCTTTCTGTCCAGAGCTCGGCAGACTCTCGTCAGAATCAGTCCCTGCTTTCCTCTTCTTCTTCTTGACAAACCTACGCAGCATTCGGCTTTTTGCTCGAAGCTCTTGGAAGTTCATGTCCTCGTCACTGCTTGAAGAGCCTGGGGAGGTAGAGCTGCTTGGCACTGGCCTATGCTTCCTCTTTGATGACGTACCCTCACTACCCTTTTGGGTCTTCTTATGAGCAGCACCATTCTCAACAGGTTCGCCGACTCTTGACGTACCTGCAATCTCATCAGCAAATGTACTGCAGTTTTCCCTCAACCCTGAGTAAGAGTGTGTTGCGGATGATTTCTCAATCAGTTCTGACTTTGATGTCTGTACTTCACTATCGTCATGGTCACTACTACTCTCAGTTAATTCAAGCACTTCATGAGCCGATGCTCTGGTGGCTGAAGTGAGGTTCCACAATGTTCTCAGCTGTGATGTAGGGCTGGTGTCATCGTTTCCTGCAGCCATCCTGACCACATTGGCTCGGAATGAAGCAACAGACGAGCCACTATTGGAGTCTCTACCATCTTCGCTGTCGTCCTCGCCAGCAAAATGTAGATAAAGGCTCTCTGGGCTCATCTCGCTGTCGTCCGAGTCACTGAAGCTCCGATTGATCTCCCGCTGCACCAGGGAGTCAAAGAAAGCTATCATCCTGGGATCCTCTTCCATGGATTGGTCTGCATAGTCGTGGGATAGAGCGGTGCCGCTGTTGATGACTAGATCGATGTATTGCTGGTGAGAAAACATCTGCCTTGGATTCTCATCATTCTCAGTGTTGGGAAAATCAAATGGACTCCACAGCTACAAGAAAAAAAAGAAAACAAATTGTTTTGAATAAAGAGATTTAATTCATCTTATTATGCTCCACTTAATCAACAAAATTGGAGTTAAGTATTTTTAGAAGCTTTGCATGGTGATGATAAATAAATAGTTAACTTGCTTTACGTTACCACAGCGGCTCTTTTCAGAGCCAACATTCCCACAAAAGAGATTTTCACACGGTTGTTTCTGCAAGTTAACTATTTATTTATAGTTTCCACTTAAATTGGGGGTGTCCTGAAACATTTAGGTCAAGTTTGAGTTTGAGTCTGAAGGGGAGTCATGTGAGTCATTTACTGGTGGTGAGCTTACAAAGGCCTAGACTTGATTCAAGTCCCGTTCTCGCGCGAGAGGTCCCTAAGCACACCACACCAACTAGCCAACAAGCCGTAGAGCAGTGGGTCCTCACCATAAAAATGTAGGTATTGTGGTCCTGAGCAGTGCAGCACAGGTTGGGGGATGCGGGCCTCGCACAAATTTCCGGCCTTTATAGGCGATAGGACTAAAAAACATAAGGCCCTACAAAGGCCTTACCTTTAAGACCAACTGCATTTCGCTTATTGATCTGTGAGCTTACCTTAATGATTTTCTCCACACCAGACGAGACAATATTGTGGGTGCAAGTGTTAAATCGTACTTGGTTCACGATTGACCGATGGCCTTGTAGTACCAACTTGGCCTCTCCAACCCACGTCACTGAAACAAGTAAGGAAAGCCTCATAAAACACTAGTCCTAGTAATAATCCACATTTATAAAGTGCTTCTTACACATTGTTTGTAAGTGGTCATTGTTTTGTTCCACAACAATGCATAGTACCACATAATCGTTAAAAGTTACTGCAACACAACCTGCAACCAACCATTTCAATAAACACACGGCAGAACCCATTCACAAATGCTCTGGGTTCTTTTAAACAACACAATACACAATACAGGGGAACTACAGCTTTATGTCTCATCCAAAGGCAAATCATTATAAGGCCTTGCCTGAGAACACATGTGTCAAGACCGGGTTCAAACCTACTCTCTGCTAGTCCTGGGGCCTTTCTCAAAGCTCGGCTTGGGCTCCGGCTCAGGCTCCGCGTGCTGATATCCGTGCAACACGCGCTGCTCCAAAATGCAAGTTAAATGCAAGCTGCGTACACAGCACGCGGAGCCTAAGCCTGAGCTGGAGCCCAAGCCGAGCTTTGAGAAAGGCCCCTGAAACACTAGAGCTAGAGTCTGTGCACTTGACTGCTCGGCAACAACCGAGCATTTCTGTCATGTGGCTCAGAGTGTTGGAGGAACTCTACAAGAAGATTTCTTCTTTCAAGTTCGATTTGATTGAATGTTCCTCAAACAGGTGGACAGAGCCAAAGACAGACTCTGAGCCTGACCCCTGCAATAGAAGGATTTGGGAGGGGTATTAGTTAAGACGGCAATCTCATGAAGAAGGCTTTTTGTCTTCAAAGTGACTCACCATCTTCCGATGCCTCTGGTACTTCCCACATGTACAGACTGAAGTCATCAGATCCTGAGAGAACGTACTGAAAAAGCACAAAAGGAAACACCTTAAAATCAATCAGGGTTATAGGCAGATTTCGTCAACAAACCCCTCGCATTGGTCAACATCTTTGATGTCAAAAATAGAAACGTACAAGCCTGTACAGGCTATGCACAACTCGAACAGCTAATGATAGCTCTTCATAGATCTGAGCGAAGGGACTGTTTTGGGCTCGTGATGTCACATGCGCCTTTTCAGTCTCAGCTCCAACACTTTGGAACAAGCTACCCACCCACATTCAAGTAGCTCCTTCCTTGAACCTTTTAAAACATTACTTAAAACCCATCTTTTTTGTCAATCTGGTTATAGCACTTAGAGCTTTGTATTTAGCGCTCTATAAATGTTGTAATTATGTTATTATTTATTATTTGTTTACATGCAAGGGGTTCATAATACACAGTTCTTATTGACTCCTTGCACCAACGTCACACACGGCTACTGTCTGCCCTGCGCGTTTTTTTGGGGGGGAGTCAAATTTCTTATACAAATTATTGTAAGAGTGTAAATCCAGTTTGACTAAAATGCATAATTACCTGGTCTCTGTCCCCAGCGAATGTACAGCTCTTCATCGTACATGAGTTGTAATAGCCGGAATGGTTGAACTGTATTGCAGCGGCACTGCTCTGTATGTTATACACAACGGGAGGTAGACGCCTACGCAGTGCGACTAGTCTGGTTCCCAGCTGGTTGAAGCGTACACTCATGGCATTCTGCTGTGTGTACGCGCTGCCGTACCGCATCAAGCAGCTGTAGAAGGAACGGATGGGAAGGAAAACTCAGGGTTATTGTTTTGGGATCATAGGCTGTGGCACTGGCAGATAGATTATCAGTTGTTGCTTACAGCAAGGGTTCAGGCCTACTCAGGTTAAGACAACCCATAATTTCTCAAAAGAGAACAGAAAATTCTGGTGAATTTGATGTGAAAGTTTGCCTTTACCTTTTGCAAGAGGCAGGGGAAAGACTTATAATATTACTGACATGCCTTGTGTAATGCCTCCTTCTGGCAGTTGTAAATAGAGAGAGAGAGACTCAGCTTCTGTGTTAACTTTTGGAGATTTATTCACATAAACACATGGCACAGATGTTGTTTAGAAAGTATATGAAATAGAGTTATAACTCTGGAAGGCTCTATTTATGTATGCATAAGTGAATGTAACATCACCTCTTCTTTAAAGATTACTACAATGGAAATGATGATTAATGATGTAAACTTGTACCTTCGAGGAGCCCGAACATCCCACAATGCTACTCCTTCCTTGGAATTAGCAGTGGCTAAGAACTGAGGTTCCATCGGGTGGTGCACCACAGCGTAGAAAGCCGTCTGATAGTTAGCTATCACTAAGGGCTCTGTGTAGTATAGAGGACAAAAGCAGGAAATAAAAGTTTTTATTATGGGTTCCTTTAAAACTCCTTATGTTTTAAAAGGAATTGAACGTGAACTTGATCAATCACAATCTTTATAACAGATGGTGCAGTTTCAATGAATGAAAACCAAACAGGACAAACATGTGTTTTATTTGACAGCCCAGAGCCCAAACCATAAACCCTGTAAGCACAAAAACTTGCTAAGCGCATAAAAATCTTGCTTAGCAGAAACATGCTACTGACTGACACTCCATAAAGTTGGCACTGTTGCGATTGGTACCCCACAAGTTTGCTAAGCAGTCTTTTGTGCTAATGAAATTGGACCCTGTTCTAAAAACCCTCCTACGCGAGGGAACAATTTCCAGTGAGTTTACCACTCAGTTGCAACCATTCAACTGCAAGGGTTGTGTGGTACAACTGTGCACAAAACATGCAATTACTAATAACGGATTCTTTCAGTGCTATGGCTGAAACTATACGACTGCGGAGGTGATCCTCAGCAGGTTGTATTTACTCAGAGTAGAAGTCGGAGAAAATACAACAAATAACATTCACCAACCCATGGCACTGGCACAGTTTATAGCTAGCCATCAAAACCATAGTGGATGATATTGAATGGTCAAACAGTAGGAGGGTTGACTACGTAATAAATGCCTTAAAATAATCGCAGGCTGGCACAGATTATCTATTATTCAAAGCCACAGAGGGTGCTATTACATACATGTGAACGGTCAGACAGTAGGAGGGTTAGGGTTAAACCTAAGCCTAGCCTACCAAGGGATGCATTTTGAGGCAATTCTTGAATAATATTCTCACCTTGATGACTTGGAACTCTTGTATCCCACTGCAAGATACGTCCATCAGCGCATGCACTGGTGAATATATGCGAGTCTCTTGGATCTACTGCCAGACCATACACAGCGTCTTCGTGCAGAAACACGTTCAACGTTTCCTTCCTGCAAAAATATATACAAATATCTTCCTCTTTAATCTAAACAAGAAGAAGGTAATTGGAGTGGACTGTTTTCTGTTGTGTGTTGTGTAAGTGCTTCACTTTCACTGCAGTGACCTTTGACATTTTGTTGGCTTGGAATGGGCACCACATAAAAAGCTTACACATTATACCAGGATGCATATTTTTACAAAATGTTCAAAGTTATTTTGGGAAAGAATTAGCAATGTTAATGTCTGAATAGGTTATGTGTGTGATTGACAGGACTGCATGGCTTGTAGCTCAAAGTTTTTATTGGACCAGAGAACGTTTTACAAGACTGGAATCAAAATGAAAAGAACACTAGTAGTAGCCTACTATCTATCAACACAGTTTCACATTTGAGCTGTTTTTGGAACAAGCACTAGGACTAGGAGGAGATTTATCTCATGTTTCTTATACTAATACTTTACAGAATTAAAAGATATTTAGATTATTTTTATTCAAAAAATAGACTCAGCCAATTGCAAACTGCTTACCAACCATTGGACCTAGGGTATAAATGCACAAAATATTTAGTAGCCTGAAGTTTCAACCCTATCACACTCTTTCTTAGCCTTCAAGAAAGACTCTGCTATGGTCGAAATGTCAGGCCACAAGTTACATGTACTTTGTTTGCATTGTGTTCGTTCCTGAGTCTGATTTACACTAACCTTTCGATATCATGCACCAACACTTGGTCATCATTTCCCCCAGAGTATAACTTGGTGTTCTGACTGTCAAATGCCAGGGAGAAGACGTTGGAGTGGTGTTCACCTTTCATGACCTCGAATCTGCTGTCCAACGATAAAGCCTCTTGGATGTTCCACAGAAGAATACGACGGTCATCTCCACCTGTAGAACACAAAGTGCAAAGGTTACGCACCTTAGGAAAATATGTAGAACCGGATGCAGCTAACTAAAAAGATTTCTTTTTCTGGTATGACTAATGACATTAAGAAAATATTGGGCCTATGATTATTCTGATGTGGGGCAATGAAACGTATCTGACTGACACTTCAATCCTTAAATCAGAGTCAACCTCAGCTGTCCAAAAGCTTACATGTTCCGACACTCCTTTAATCATGATAATGTATTGTCCTACATATAATTCTAGGAAAAGTTTCCGTATGGGGGCCACCACTTTTTTCATTCGACATGAAATAATGTAGTATCATATTTATCTCAATGAGATCCCTTTTTGTAAAAATGAGTGAAAAAGTGGTGGCGCCATACGGAAAGTTATCCGTTCCGACACTCCTATAACCATGATAATATATTGTCCTACGTATAATAACTCTTTTTTAACCCCAAGTCAAATCCTAACCCTAACCCTAATTCTAGTATTGATTATGAGAGCTAATTAGAAGACAGGGGTGTTGGAAGATAGAGTAGTCGATGTCCAGAAATGTTAACAGAATTAAAGAGGACCATGCCAGGCACTTTGATCTAATTAACACAAAGTGTTGAAATGATAAAAACAAGCCCAGCTTCCGTGATGGTATTGACAACTTAATTTGAGGAATTTGATAAACACAATTTTCTTTAGTTCCTAAAACAATAACAATAGGTTGACAGGTCAGCATGGACCCTAGGTAGGGGAATTGTTCCGGCCACGAGATTAAAACTAAATGCACGCGCTTGAACTGTTTTAAAAACCTGGTAAATTTACCATTTTCGTTTTAAATGCCTCAAAAACCAACCTTCATCTTCTATGTGTAATCCAACATCCATTAACCCCCCCCCCCCATGCCCCCCCCCCCCCACCCTCCCCTTTTAAATGACAGGGACTGAGCATGCCGAGTGACAGCCAGCTGGCCAGTGCAGAGCAGTGGGACTGTGCTGTGAGCGATTTTAATTAAATTTATCTCAGATATTTAGCAATCTGTTCTGTATTTAATGTAAGGCATCCAGTGTTAATTGTTAACTTACCTGAAGCCAGAAATTGGCCACCTTTATTGCTGAATTCAATTGCATTCACACAGCCAAAATGCCCAACCAGATTGCGATTGTACAACGACTTCGCTTTGCACACACGGTCACGGAACAGTCGGTTACAAAGTAGCGGGTTGCCGGTAACTGCTCGTTCGTTGATGAAGCCAGTGAGAGAAAGACTAGCCATAACTAGCAATTGTCAAGAATCTATACCCGAAGATCGCATCTTCTATCCACAAACCAACCAAGGGAAGACAAGGAAACTGGGGTTTAAAGAGGGGACGTCGTCACTGTAAAGAGTTGGTCGTGAGTCTGACGGCAGCCATACTAGATAATTAATCGATTACTTGCAGTTTGAATCTTATCGATTCTCGACTCGGTGTTGCGCTTTTAATATTTTGCCGAGTTGTGACTGATCGACTCTGGACAACAACAGTTGTGTGAGGGCGCTGTGTGCAAAAACAAACAACAGTCAAAAGTTTCGTGCACAAAAGGAGAACAGGATGCAATAAAAACACTCATTGTGATTGACCAGTCGAAGGGATCGTTAAGTATGCTTTGACAGTTATATTATAATAAGGGCCTGTCTATAATAATGTGGTCCAAGCTCCGTAAAATGCTGCCCTCCCTCTGCACATTCTGAAAGAAGTCAGTGACAGTGTCAAAAGTGTCAGTGACACTTCTTTTACTAAAGTAAAAAGTTACTCTTGTCAATGTCAACTTATAAATAAGTCTTAATTTCTTTTCTTCTGTTCAAGCACTGAGTAGAAACCATTTTTATTTTGGGTTTTTTTCCCACTTATAATCGGGGACATTAAATCTCAAGTCCTAAACCAAAATGAAAACAAGTAGGCCCCTAGGCCTAGTTGCAGAACTTTAGAAACTAGGATGGCTCTAAAACTTAGCCTAGTTAGTAATAGACCTTATGCACATGACGTCATTTCAGTACGGCGCCCCCGCATTGAGGTCAAAAGGAGGTTGTTCATTGGCCAATCTATGTGCGTTTCGATTGTTTCGTCACCATTTGACCTCAAAGATGGCGGCTGGATGACGTCAATGCATAAGGTCTATATTAGTATAGATAGGGCCTATATGTTTCTGTAGTACTGGTTCTAGTTCTATGGTATTGGTAGGGAACTTTATGTTTAGGCTGGCAATGCCAACTAATTTGTTCTGCTGAAATTAAAACAAATTGACTGTGTTTATGTTTCTGTTTTTCTTCCTTTTGTTCTTCCAGACATGGCACCACTCTTCGCTACCAACAAGTTGTGCTCTATACTACTAAGAAATAAGTGTATCAGCAGCCCAAAGACAAGTGCGTGATTCTAGTGGGAGACTTTCAGGACGCTTGGTGGCAGCAGACTTACCAGGTAAAATCCATTGTTCACGGTAATGTGCGCACGCTCAGAACTACGTAAACAATGGCAATTTACCTGGTAAGTCTGCTGCCACCTTGCGCCTCAAAGTCTCCCATTGAATCTTTTTATTTTATGTTTTCATGACCCCCCCCCCCCACACCATTCCTTGACTATCCCCACACACACACATATAGTACAGAACCCATCACATTAAAGTTAATAATTCTTTATAACTGCTGTCAACATTATCTGTGCAGGTTGTTTACAATGGCTGCGGGTAAACACCTGCTTCAGGCATTCCAGCTCTAAGACGAAGAGCCAAGAAACCCCTGTAGTCAAACATCTCAGACGTTGTATCCAAACCACTGGCCCTCTGACTGTTGCTGATTACATGAGAGAAGTGCTGACAAATCCAATCACTGTAAGTTCTCTCCAAACTTATGAGGAAAAAAACTTCTCAAACTTCTTAGACTTATTCAAACCGCAGTTGGGTGATTTGAATGGTCAGACAGTAGGAGGGTTGACTGTGAAGCTTGTAGATGCAGGCATCACACAATTTTTGATATTGCATGCTGACCCAGTGCATCTTTAGTTCAAAACCACTGTGGATGAAAGTGAATGGTCACTCAGTAGGAGGGTTGACTGTGAACTGTGTAGACGCAGGCACCATTGCTGGCTGACTTAGTTTATGATTCAACAAAATCACAGTGGATGAAAGTGAGTGGTCAGACAGTAGGAGGGTTGACTTTTTGGTGTGTAGATGCAGTCACTGAACCATACTACATTGCAGGTTGGCATAGTTTATCTATCATTTTCGGAAAAAATTAGACAGGTTTTCAAATACGTTCATATAATTTACTTTCTTCCTGATTCTTCCAATCTTTGTCCATTTACTCCCTCTAGGGTTATTATATGAGCAAAGATGTATTTGGTACTCAGGGAGATTTTGTGACGTCGCCAGAGATTAGTCAAATGTTTGGTGAGGTAAGGGAAGTTTTTCAATTGGTTAAGTAGAGAAAGAAATATCTGTTAATAAAAAAATGAAAGTCACAAACTTGGCTGGTTTAAACACAAAGTACAGAATTCAGATTGTGCAAAGTGCATGTTGTGCCCAGATAAACTCCATTAGCCTTTTTGAGGTATGGTGACGACTATAGGAGTGCACTGTTTGGTTTGGGTGTATACAGACACATTTACCCAAACCAAATAGTGTTATAGTAATGTGTCCACCATACCTCGAAATGGCTTATTGTTTGTGGTTCAATCTCCTGCCAACTGGCTGTTTCGATAAAATACCACAGGAGGTGGAGACTTAGTCCACAGTACACAAGCTTAAGTTTTCACATTATACCAGATGTATAGAAATTGCTGTCCAATTGTAGCCTAGATGGTATTTATATGTGTGTAGAAGGATTATTAATAAGCAAATTTTATTCCTTCTCAAGTTAAAGAAAAGTAAGTGAACTTGTGTACTTTCTTTCAGCTCATTGCTTTGTGGATCATCCATGAATGGACTCAATCTTCAGGCAAGTCCTCTCCACTGCAAGTAGTTGAACTTGGTCCAGGCAGAGGGACCCTGGCTGATGATATGTTACGGGTAAGACTCCAATATGAATCTTCCAAGTCTTCAATCAAAACAGCAAATGAATTTATTTATTTATTCTATTACACAACCAACAGCACAAACCCCAATAGACTTTATGCACATGACGTCATTTCAGTAGGGCGCCCTCACCTAGAGGTCAAAAGGAGGTTGTTCATTGGCCAATCATGTGCGCCCCGCGTACAAATCGATGCGTTTCGATTGTTTGGTCACCGTTTTTCCACTAAGATGGCCGCTGGATGACGTCAATGCATAAGGTCTATAACAGGATGGTATTGGCTGGAAATGAAAAGAAATACTCACTTTTTAGATGCAGGAGGTTAACACAAAATCAGGTAGGGACTGAAAACCCAATACACATGTAAGGCTCCGGTCTGAGGTGGGATTCGAACCTGGGTCCACACAGGTCAAAGGCAAGGAAAGAAACCACCTCATAACTTGAGCACTAAAGGTTGAGATTGGTGCACTAGACTGCTTGGCCCTGATACTCAAGATAAAGTCATACATAGGACCAGGTCGTTTTAGTTTTACCCTACACCGATCGTGTTGTCTGCACACTTTACAGGTGTTCAAGCAATTCCAGCACATCACAGGCGACTTACTGTCACTTCATCTCGTCGAGGTCAGCCCAAAGATGAGTCAACTGCAAGAAGAGAAGCTGACCGGGCGACCAGGCTCACGAGATGCAAGCTCAAAAGTAGAAGACAGTACAGAAGAGAAGGCTTATAAGAGTGTCCAGAGTAAGACTGGGGTTCCTGTGTCGTGGTACAGGAGACTCCAAGATGTACCCAAAGGTAAGAAGCCAAAGTAGTGTCTAGTACTCGAGTCCTCAATCCTCAAGTCTGAGTTCAGTTCCTCATTGTTGAGTCCTTGTCCAAATCCGAGTCTTTCAAATGCTAGTCAAAACACCTGTGGACCTTTCCAATTTCTCTCCAAGTGCTCTGTATGACTAGTTCAGTGTTGAAAAGCACTGAGAAGTCTCGTAGTATTAAGATCCTTAATGTTTTTGTTTTTTCACTAGGAACGTCCTGTTTTGTTGCCCATGAGTTCTTTGACGCAATGCCGATACACAAGTTCCAGGTAAAGTAGAGTTTCATAATTTATTCTTGAAGTACATTACAGAAGTAATTCTATCATGTTTTTCAAGTTCAACAGATCGTTAAAATATTGTAATCATTACCGTAACCAAAACCTTTTATGACCGTAACAATAACCATTATACTATGAATAATCATAACCTTTCGATAATCCCATAAACTGTAATTCTTCTGGAACAGAGAACCGATAAAGGATGGCGTGAAGTGATGGTGGATGTAGACGATGATGAAACTAGTCCTCATCATCTAAGATTTGTCCTGTCACCCGCACCTACTCCAGCATCTATAATTTATCCACAGGTAAGGCGCTGTTAATTACTGATGATGGACATTTTAAGCTTCACTTCATCATGGGGTATAAATGGGAACCTGCGAGGTAGAGGTTGATACTGTGTTTGAAAAAAGCCTTTGGAGCACCACTGCAGCCCAAGCATAGAGTTATATATAAGAACTAGAGGGCGCACTGGTGATGCTTCTTGCACAAATGCGACGGGACCGCAAGGAGACGCGCGCGCACCATTCTGTAAGCGCGTTGAATATGAAGTGCACGTTGGAGTTTGTGTTTATTGAACGCTACGCGATGCTGTTTTGTCAACTTTAAAAAATGGCCGCACAAACACACGCTGTGCGATGCCTGTCTTGTCAACTTAAAAAATGGCCGCCTGCGCGCATGCCGGGTCGCGTATATAGGCCAGTGCGCCCCCTAGTTCTTATATATAACTCTATGAGCCCAAGACTGTACACTCCCAAGGGAGCTGAGAAAGATCAAAGGAATGTTATTGGCCCAGAGGGCACTAATGTCAAGCGGATTGGTACGTTGTTTTAAAATGTAATAGCTTGTTATTATTATCATTATGATTATTATTCATAACCCTCCTCTGACCACTCAATATCATCCACTGTGCTTTTAAACGAAAGATAACGCCAGCCTGCAATTTCATACCATGTAGCGAATTACTAAGCACATAGTTCTGGAACTGTGGTTGGAATTACAAAGTTCTCAGTACTGGAATAAAAATTCCAAAATGGTTGGTCAACTCCCTGGTAATTGTATCTGAAAGTAATAGTTTTTCACTTGATTGTTTGATTTAAAGGAAACTGAAAAGAGAGATCAAGTTGAGATTTCTCCTGAGGGAGGATCGATCATAGAAGAGATTGCAGAGCGGATCTTGCAGGACGGAGGAATGAGTCTCATTGTGGATTATGGTCATGATGGAACTAAAACAGATACACTCAGGGTGGGTTATTATTATAATTAATGACCAATAATTTGAACATAATCAGGCCTGCAATTACATGGTGGCGATGGCCTCTATTGCCCCAAGTTTTGACCATCGGTGCCCCTTCAAAAGTTGCCCATGGACATTAGGGTTTTCCAATGGAAGTGCCCTTTACGAAATAAACATGGCCTTGGCTTCTCAAACTTGAATTTCCAGGCCTGCCTAATTGGAAGCTGTTGGTGGTTACAATTTTTGTGTTTATCAAGGACTTCGATTACAAAAGGATCCAAACGGGTGACAGCCCGAGCTGACTTCGGTTCAGTTTGTCTACAAAACTAATTGAGACATCGCTAAAATGAGTCCAACGATGGGATAACAAACAGAAGAATATATACAAAGTTAACAATCATACATGTGGGTGTGATTGTGATTCCTTTCTTTTTCTTTTTTTGCTAACAGGGATTCAGGAAACACCATCTACATGATGTGCTCTGCGAGCCTGGCACTGCAGACTTGACGGCCGATGTTGACTTTTCTTATTTCCGTCACATCGTTGAAAGCAAAGGTATCACATATCACGTGAAAAAAAGACTATATTTTTTTATGTAGCTTTGACCACAATTTAACAAAATGCAATTTAGTTCTTTTGATAGTTTAGAAATAAGTGTGTTCTACAGTTTAATTTTGAAATGGACTGCCTGATGATCCGTATCAGTTTCAAGAGACATAATTTGTTTCTCTCTTTACTTTCCCTCAGTGGCGACTCATGGGCCAATTACCCAAGAAGTTTTTCTGAAGGCCATGGGCATTGAGACTAGGCTTAAGGTGAGTCTTACGTTCAACACTAACATCGGAATGATGAATTTAAAGCGCGATGTAAAATATTAGCAAATACAATCTGGGCCCAATGTCACGGTGCTGCTAAAGTACAAAAAGTAGCTAAGCACACACAAATCTGTGTACTAGAGAAAGTTACAAGCCCAATACATCTCACATGTGCATGTGCACCCTCTTAAAGACACTGGACACTATTGGTAATTGTCAAAGACCAGTCTTCTCACTTGGTGTATCTCAACATATGCATAAAATAACAAACCTGTGGAAATTTGAGCTCGATTGGTCGTCGAGGTTGCGAGATAACTATGAAAGAAAAAAACACTGTTGTCACACAAAGTTGTGTGCTTTCAGATGCTTGATTTCAAGACCTCAAGTTCTAAATCTGAGGTCTCTAAATCAAATTCGTGGAAAATTACTTCTTTCTCGAAAACTATGGCACTTCAGAGGGAGCTGTTTCTCACAATGTTTTATACCATCAACCTCTCCCCATTACTCATCACCAAGAAAGGTTTTATGCTAATAATTATTTTGAGTAATTACCAATAGTGTCCAGTGCCTTTAAAGCGCGATGTCAAATATTAGCAAATACAATCTGGGCCCAATGTCACGGTGCTGCTAAAGTACAAAGAGTAGCTAAGCACAAACAAATCTGTGTACTAGAGAAAGTTACAAGCCCAAATACATCTCACATGTGTATGTGCACTAGTGCCCTAACGTGCACCCTCTGAAGCAGTTCTACAAAACTGTATGTAAAGTTTCTGTATCCCCCACAGATGGGCCCTTGTAGCAAGAATATTCACTCATTGATTTTACAACAAATATCTTCAAGAATTGTTTATGAAAAGAATTGCAAAAGATTTGATCTCCTAGAAAGATATAGTTCACGTTCAAGTTGTTTTTCTCGTTTTTGATACGCCTGAGACTTGCACAGTCTATTTGGCTCTGGGTGTATGTTAAAGACCTCTTTTGTCTTCATTGGCTATAACCTTTGAATTAAACCTAGATGTACTATGTTAAATTCTTGGTTCAGCTTTCATGGCATCATTTCTTTGTTTTGTGAATCTTAACAAATGAGCAGGGAACGCATCGCTTACTTTGCCTCACTTTTTCTTCCAAATTGTAGATGTTGTTGAAGAGTGCGACCCCTGAGCAGAGCCGAGACATGATAAGCGGGTACAAGATGCTGACTGACCCAGCTCAGATGGGAAACAGATTCAAGTTCTTTTCCATGATGTCTTTGAACCGACATACACAACACAACGGACTGCCACAAAACCCTGCTGGTTTCCCCAGTTGACCTTGACTCATGTATTGCTAAACACAGACTTGACAGAAGATCAGGATTTGATCTCAATCTAAACTAACTTCTTAAAGAATGGCAACCTCATCCCTGCTGGTTGGCAAAAGGGAACATCACGCTGTTTTGTACCTGGGTAATGGGTGCGTGACGCAGACGAGATTGTGCGTCTGCTTAGTGCATAATTTTATGGCGTTTGCCACCCAAAAGGGTCTGTATGCATGTTTCATGAAAAGGGTCCATTACGTAGAAGCAATGTTAACGTAATTAATTGTCTCAAGTGGAGAGGTTTGAAGTTGGAATAAATCAGGAAATAAATATAATTTTCTTCATATCAGTTTGCAGTGGACTTTATAATGATTTATTCAAACTCTTTTTCAAATATAATTATCATAACACACCAAACGAATAATATTTGTATATATTTGTACATTTTTATATATTATTAAGAAATTATAATACAATACAAACTCAAGCTTCAACTTAACCCAGATCTGTAACATTCAGACCCAAAATGCATGTAAAAATGTTAAGGTTTGTTTGTTTGTTGTTTGTTTTTTTGAAAGAAGGAATGACCAAAAGGACATCTTATTAATTTATAAAAAAAAGCCAACTCGAGTGGTTTTTAACCAGGATCCTTCCTCGTTCTAAAAAAAATCCAACGTAATTTGGTGTATAAGTCAACAACAAAACTGTTGGAGTCTGATTATGATGGTATGCCTGATCCCAAGTAGGACATGATCAGTTTACTGGTCCAGTCTTCAGTCCAACACCATACAGTTACTCAACACCCAAACTGTTGGACTGTTGTGGTTGTATGCCTGATCCCATGTAAACCATCATCAGTTTACTAGTCCAGTCTTCAGTCCAACACCATACAGTAACTCAACACCCAAACTGTTGGACTGTTGTGGTTGTATGCCTGATCCAATGTAAACCATCATCAGTTTACTGGTCCAGTCTTCAGTCCAACACCATACAGTAACTCAACACCCAAACTGTTGGACTGTTGTGGTTGTATGCCTGATCCAATGTAAACCATCATCAGTTTACTGGTCCAGTCCTCAGTCCAACACCATACAGTAACTCAACACCCAAACTGTTGGACTCTGATAATGGTGGCATGCCTGATCCCGTGTAAAACAAAAGTAATTACTACATGTAGTGCAGTCTTCTGGGGGTATGTTTAAATACAAATGTGTATTTATTGCATCTTGATTATAAAAATACCACAAGTCCAATTATCAACACCACTGATGCATCAAATTAATGGAATGACAAACCCATTTGACATTCCGAATCACTTTAAACCAAATCATCCGGGATGTAAAATAAAAAAATAAATAAACAAAAAACGATTAATAAAATCCTTAACCACACAGATAGACTTATAAGGGCCCAGTTTCAGGGAGCTGCTCAAGCAGAAAAGACTGCGAAACCGTTTTTTTCTGCTAAGCAAAATTGAGCAGGATGCCAGTCACGAACCAGAACTGTAAAATGGTGTTTTGGCTGGTAAACTTATTCTACTAAGCATATTTCTGTTGTGCTTAGCTACTTGTTGTGATTGAGCAGCTCTATGAAATTTGCCCCCTGAAATTGTCCCGTCAATTTCAACAATACATGTGTACAAGCTGTGTTTTGATCATAGAAATAGAACCCGGAGAAGGCAGAGTGTCTCATTGTGCGTGTGGTTTCATTGTGAGACCATTTTTATGTACGCGCATGCACCATTTTTGTTACGCGTGTATATGGCAAAATATTTTGCCATATGATGACATCATCAGTGAACAATGAACACAAGAAACGGTCTATGTGCGCTGACATCTTGCCATACACGCGTCTTGCGCGATGATCATTTTGCCGTACACGCGTATCGCGCGGTATCGATGCGCCATGTCCACAGACGACACAGAGGGTGGCCGAGCTCAGCGTTTTCCGGGTTCTATTTCTATGGTTTTGATCCAAGTGCCAGAGAGACTTTTTCACAGTACTACCAAAAGAATCTTTATTCGTTCAGAAAGGTTCATACTTCACACACAAATTGTGAAAATTACGTCACAATTAGAAAATTGCGCTCACAAGATTGTTTGCGTTATGTAATTCGCTTTGTGTTCGCTTTCACATGAATTATGAGCTGGGCTTAACAGTGTGTTGGAAGGGCAAAACCCAAACAGCAAACGAAAAACATTATTAAATGTTGCATGCAAATTGAATAATAAGCAATTTCATATTCATAAATCTAGCAAAAGTAAAAAAAGAAAATCTATAAAAGCAAATTTATAAGAGCAATAGGTTATTTAAAAACTGCAAGACAGATTAGGAGCATAATAAAATATCAGTAGCAGTTAATAGGAAAACTTTGGCTTTAAATTTCAACTCAATCAGATGAGAAAACTAATACGGTTCTATTCCGAACCAAAATCAGATGAATTACACTGGTGACTTTTACTGCATTTTGCATCACAAACTGACATAAATCTAATAAGGGAGTGTTCCTTAAAGTATCAATTTGCTATAGTGACACTGGGGGGACTTGAACCCACACCCATCGAGTATAATGCCTGTAGCTGGGAAGAGCAGCATGTGCAGTGGTAGAGGTTCCACATTGACACTGGTGGGACTCGGATCCACCTCAAACTCACCCAGCAAGGTGTACATGTATCTAGAATGAACTGTATGTGTGGTCCTATTTTGCTCCATAGTGACTAGTGGGACTCGAACCCACCACTATTGTTAAATTTGATTCACATAAGTTAACAACTTCACCCTGCGTTTCAATATTTGAAATAATTGGACACACCTTTTTCAAATCCTCACTGAAGCTAGCCCTGGCTGCCTTACACTTTCGTATTATACTACAATGACGTCCTGGATATCAGGGTCCATTTCTGGGGCGAAAAATTTGCGAAGAATATATGACGACCACAACCCACCGCAGACATATGCCGCCATGGAATGTGAATCTGTTGAAATTAGTGGCTTGTTGCAGGTAAAATTTGAGTTATGAAGCTTTGAAAATGTTCCGCCCCAGAAACGGGCCTTAATAGTTAGGACTCTGTATCTGTGTACAGAGAAAGAGTCCTATATAGGGCTACACTGAAGCCTACTAGCTTAACTGCCCAAGATCCAATGATGGAGTATTTACATTACATGCTGGAATAACCAAAACTTATAGTTGCCAAAGAATTGTCCAGAAATCCACCACATAACTCATTGGTTCCTTTACAAATGTCGCCATCTGAACACACTGTTATTTATACTTTGTGTATTATATTAGAACATTCTACCAAAAATCCCAAGGAAAAACATGGAAATTTACAAAACATTGGATATACTTAAAATTATCCAAATCTTATGAGGGTTAGTGGGGGGTTTTTCAGTGAAATTTATACAAAATTAGTGATACATATTGCAGCATTTTTGTATTGATAGTGTGGATCAAGTTAAACCATGAGCTCTCTACTGCAAAAAGGAAATCATTCCAACAGAGGGCGGTATCATCCCTTAAGCTGCTATTGTCCCATGCAGCGGCCAATCGGTCACTGATGACTTCATTTCCGGAAGCAATGATTTGTATTCCTTGGCAAAATTCCTTTGCATTATTTAACAAATGAATCACCCCAACTCATACAAAGATTATCAATGGGTGCGTTTGATTAGCTTCCCTGGGTCGACCCTGCGGTGCTCATTCGGGTGAGCCCCTGACGAGAGCTAATCGAACGATCACACTCGCCCTCTCGTGGGGACCGGAAGTCATGCACCTCGGGTCACCCCAAGTGACCCACTCCACAAGCAGGGCACTGGGGGCTGACCCAGGTGAGCCCCTGGAATCCTGGAATGACGTCCAGCTATTCGAACAGACCGGGGGCAGACCGGGGTCGACCCAGGGAAGCTAAACGAATGCACCCATCCCCATTACATGGTGTTACCGCAAACCACCACTATATCGTAATTCCACCATGCAAAGTTTCAAATCCTACTTATGAACTTTCCTCTGACATCAGTTTGTGGGGTAAACATGGCCCCAGTTAAATAATTCATAGTCCAAAGTGGATGATAATGAATGGTCAGACAGTAAGATGATCAAATGGTTTACACAAATGTGACAGAACTGATTAAGGAACTACGATCCCGGCCATATATCTCAACACAACTCTTTTTTAATTTTTTTTAAATATATATTTTTTAACTTAATTATTTGGCCTGGAATTTCATGTTGAAAAGAGCAGGGCCATTTTCATTTTGCAAAGGGCACTTCAAGTGGAAAATCTTAAAGTTAACGGGAAACTTTTGAAGGGCACCAAGGCCAAGACCAGGGGCAACAGAGGCGTGTAATTCCAGACCTGGTACGCCTCATCCTGCAAGCAGTGAATGTCTTCTTTTTTTATGTTGTATTAGCTTTTTGAATTTTTCATGTGAAAAAAAAAGTCACACAATCTTGGCCCTACATGTATATCAGCCCCTGTTCAATGCTGGCTCTCGTTACGTGGTCTCCCCTCCAGCTGGGGTTAACAACATACATTGAGTGGGGGGGAGAGGGGGATGGAGAAGGGTATGTTTAGTTTCACATGACCCAACCATTTTGGCGAGAATTGTAGTTTCCTGAATTGACGCCCTTTCTTTTTTTTTTTTTTTTACATATTCATAAAATCCATCACATTTACATTTGTACAACAAAAATGGTGCCAGTCAGAAGGGTTTGAAATTAGCATAAAATCAATCAATAAATATGTGACTTACTCACTTCCTATGTAAAAAGTATTATTCACAAGAAGAGAACAAGATACAGAAAAATATTTATAGAAATCAGTATGGAATTTGTTCTCATGATTACAAAGTCATGTTTGTGCTCTTTCATTTTAAAGTTAATGAATCAGCCGTCGATTTCACAAAACTCTTCCTAACTTAAGACTAATCTTAGGACTTAGGACGAGTCCCAAGCCTGCACTGTAGCATGCAGACCTTAAGATTAATCCTAAGTTAAGACGAGTTACTCGTCCTAACTCGAGATAAGACGAGTACTAACTCTTTGTGGCAGGTTTTTTCTATAAAGGGTCTGGGTACTTTTTTTAGGACTCAAAACACAAAAACACAATTTTCGTCTCAGGAGACGAAAATTATTTTAGCATGTAAAATATACTTTCGTGGCATTGTTTTACTCATTTCTCAAAAAACTGTAGCACCTCAGTCAGCAAGCAATATTTTAAGGTAAGCTTTCTACTATCTTTATCTTCAAACAGTGTAAGTTTAATGTAAATCTGTGGACATTGTGTTTTGTGTTACAAAAAGTACCCAAATCCTTAACCATTACAGATTTAGGTTGGAGTGTATTCATAAACCATTTTTGGCCTTTTTTTCTTTTTTCAATGAAAGTCCCTGTGTGTCTCCTATATACCTTGATGTAAACTCCTATGTTGGTTGGATTGCGATGAAGAAGGTTGACCCGACAGCCCTTGAGGGGGGTTATTGTTGTCCCCGCCTGCAGCCTCTGGGGCAGGTGGGTTGTCATCCCCTGGGGGCGTGTCCACAGTTGATTGGGCGGGGCACTCAAAATGAACGCAGTGGAATACCTGACAGAGTTACGACAGAACACCATGAACTTATGAACATCAAATACACTAAGTGTCAGTGTGTTTCCATGGCAACGTATTAAACATCATACACAAGGAGCTATGGGACGTCTCAAAAGTCGGGCACTTTGTTGGGGCGAAAGAACGTCCCCATTAACAAACTTTGGGACAATTTACAGGTAACCAGTTTCAGGCTGTCTCCAATAAGACCATTTCTGAATGATGGACAACGGCGCCTTATAAATATTCATATTATTATTATTATTATTATTATTATTATTATCTTGGGAATAACAATAACAATAACATAGTGCTGTATCAACCCCTAGGGGCATATCAAAGCCATCAGTATATTTTCCTGCAAGGTATGTGGAGCTACGTTTGAAGTATGAGATCTATTCCTAGTGAGGTTAGCGAGTTACAGCTAAAAGAATGTCTCTTGAGCTGCCGAAGTGTTCCTTGTGCATGCAGTGCAGTTGGTTGGCTTCAAGTTGCCTGAAAACAGTGCCCTGTGTGACACAGCCTTATTAAGGCCCGATCCGAATTGGCAGCTATGGCTGCGGCTACGGCCGGATCGCCGCGTCATCATGCATTGAAGTATAGGACGCTCTTAGCAACACCCCAGGCAATGGTCGTAGCCGCAGCCGTAGCCACCATATCGGACCAGCCTTAGTCTGTAAAAACCAGCTTAGCCTGTGGTTAAAGTAACACAAGTTATCGTGAAATTACCAATAAAGGCCATTTTATGTCAACTGGTGATTTTCAACTTACCTCATTGGCTGTATTGCGAGTTCCAACAATTCTAACAAACGTGATGGCTTGCCTTTGAAATGTGAGATACTGCCAACCCCTGTGAAGAAACAGGTAATCCAGAAATCATTATCATTAAGGTCTTCGCCAGCTGTTAAGTATCAAGCCTGCGATTTCATCAACCTTGATCCCATTTCATGAAGCTCCCAAACACACAAATCTACTTAGCATGGATAATTCTGCTAAGTCGATTACCAGCCGAGTTGAGGTGAATTCAATATACTAATATGGAACTCACTACTGGTTTCCTGTTAACCTAGCACTAACTGCTTTAGCAGCCCTGGACCCTGATCTTACAACTTAACTTAACTTAATTGCATTGATAAATCGCTTTAACACTGTTTCGAAGCTCTGCGCAGTCAAATACATATGAACACAGAATAAAAACACGAGGAGAAATAGCAATTTGATTGAAAATACACAACAATACACAAATACACAGCAGTTAAAAAAGAAGCAACTGGAGTAGTTGAGTTTGAACTTCTTTGTTGCATCTTCTGTAGGCGCTTTGTAACCTTGGTAAAAAGGCGCCTCATATAAAGAAATGCTGATATGTATGTAGGTAAAAACAAACACATTATATACAATAAAGCGCAAAAATATGCGTCACGTGGACCCAGAGGAAATCCACCTCGATTCTGATAAAGAGCAAGACAAATTTAAAACAAGAGCAAGATCTCCTCTTAGACCGAAAAAACGCACACACATAACTATTTAAGCGGACCCACCTGCAAGCCTGCTTGGTCTTATCAGCAACCTTGACCCAAGTGTTCTGATCTGTAGACACTTCCACATAGTAGCTATAGGTCCTAGCATCACAGTCCCAAAGCAACATTCTAAAACAGAATACAACCAATGTGAAGTGTTCAAGAGTAATTAACTAGACATTTAGTGCTCTTAGAAAATGGAACACGTTTGAGTAAAAAGAAGGTTTCACTAAAATACTAATACAAAAAGTAACAGGCCTATCAACATTTAACGCAAAAATTACTTCTAAACCCAATCATATAATCCAAGAAAAATTACAGGAATGTTACTGCCACAAATTCTTAAATAGCGCAGTTTACAATAACCGTCTCAATGCGCTTTACATCAGTGCCCTGGTCATTGGCCAACATCATTCCTTTTGGCTTTCTCAGCTCCCAGGGGAGTATACAACCTGGGCAATCACTAGCGCTCCAAAGGCTTTGTCATTTAAACAATATCAACCTCTATTCTCGCGGGTACCCATTTATAACCTTGGGTGAAGAGAAGCAATTATAGTAAAGTATCTTGCTCAAGGACACAAGTGCCACGACTAGAACCCGAACCCACACTCCCATGACTTAATCACCAGAAATAATATATGCTCTAGTTATTTTTCTTCTTCTTCTTCTTACCTCATACAATCTATGACGTACGGCTGTGCTAACTGTACCACTATGGACCCACTTCCAAGTTGATGGCATGTGTAACCAGAGTCCCAATCGTAGTTTTTTGTATCACCGTTTAGTAGAGCATTCCGACTGCGACTCACTCCTTCAATAACGCTAGCACTGGCTTGGATGGTGGCTACACTCTCCTTCGGTACTGTATGGATGAAGCAAATTATTTATTTTAAATCTTTAGAAGTTTACACAAGAAATACAAGTTGAACAGTAGGACAGTTCTTTTCAGAACTGAGAAGTCTCCCGAACCCCCCGAACATCTACTCCGTGGTGGTAGAGTAAAGCAAGACAGTTCTCTAAGAACAAACTCTACCTGGCAAGTAGATACACACATGGTGTTACCGCAAACCAAATATACATTGAACAAAAGAGGATAGACAAGTTTGAAAACTGTCATCTTAAGATGTGTACAGCCAGAGCCCTGCCAACAATAAACATATAACTATTTAGCTATTAAAACGAAGATTGCACCAAACATTCACATTCCAATTTTCATTGAGCATAATTTGGGGGGAGATTATCAGACACTGCTTTAAGACAGCAAAAACAAAAGTGTACAAATTTTGTACCCTGGCCATTTGTTTTTGTTTCCTGTCGTAAGCATGTCTCCATTATATATAGTTGACGCTACTCGGGCCAAACTCGGCTCGAGACGTTGTGACCACAGGTTTGTCCAAAGTTAGAAATTCGTCTCTGCTATCCAGGCCGATCCAGGGCAGCTTGAACAGCTTGATCGTGTTGTAGGCCTATGGCGTTGAGGTTGTCTACAAGCTGTGATATGTAGGTGCATCGAAGGCTTCCACCCTGTCAAATGGGTTCAGATGGCTGGTCAGATGTCTCCATTGCTGCAAAGCAGTATTCCTTTTAGATGCTTTTCAGTTGGCTGCCTCAGAGTGGCATATTAAAATTACCCTGTCTGATAAAAAACTGTTTTTTCTAACACTTACCGACAAGGCCCTTCTCCAGTTGTAGCGTTTTGTCTGTGAACATGCATTCGAATGAGACTAGATGGAAAACCTTGTTGACTGTATTACGAACTCCAACAATGCGAACATACCTACACAGAGAGGAATATCATTTATTCATAATAATAATAATAATAATAATAATAATGTTTTTTTTCCCCCGATGCAAATTTAACATCTATGCCCACTGCCAAAACATAGGATTCGAACTGCCTCTAGCTACCGAGCAACCTCGGTGTCTAGTTGGTAATTAGACACTGCTCTAGAATTGCAAGGGTCGTGGGTTCCAATCCCACCCGAGTAATATGCCTGTGATATTTTTTCACAGGACTCGGGAAAGTACTGAGTACACAGTGCTAACACACATCGGTGTATGGGTAAAAACCCAAATTAATAAATAACAATGTTGAACATTTCTAGTGCGCCATGTCTGTCAATGATGACACTCCTGGCGCAAAAAAAACAAAAGTTCTGCTAATACACAATGACACAAGACAACCAGAAGTTTACATGTACATATATACGCGATGGACAAGTTCTGCTCGAAATCATGAGCATGTGTTTAAATGGCAGGGATAAGGGATGGTGGTTTGGGTTTTTTGTTGGGGGGGGGTGATGGTGGAGGAAATGGTAGTGGTGAGTGGGTTGAATGGTCGCTGTGGAGAGGGAGTGGTGGTGATGGTGGTGGTGGAGAGGTTATCGTGGTGGAGATGGGGGATGGTGGTGGTGGGTTTGTATCCACATTCAAACCGAGTACCTATAACAAAAGGGACAATGGGTCCATGGTTGCTATCACAAAGAGTTGAACAAAGGAGGGTCCACGATTGCAGGTGTTTACACACTTGTGTGGGTGGGTGGGTTCGATAGTGGTGGTGGCAGACAGCGATATTTGGGAGGGGTTGCTAAAATGTTGTTAATAGTAACTCACCTACAGACCCTAGGTGGGAAGAATAGCGTCTGCCAGGACCTGCATAGGTATTGTGAATGATCTACAATCCGCACCCAATCCTGCTCATCAATGGAAGCTTCAATGTAGTAAGAATACGACCTAGAGAAACGACATATTGAAATCAGCATCAGCTATTGAGACTTAGACCAGAGAAAGGACACATTGAAATCAGCATCAGCTATTGAGACTTAGACCAGAGAAAGGACACATTGAAATCAGCATCAGCTATTGAGACTTAGACCAGAGAAAGGACACATTGAAATCAGCGCCAACTATAACAACTTAGACCAGAGAAAGGACACATTGAAATCAGCGCCAACTATAACAACTTAGACCAGAGAAAGGACACATTGAAATCAGCGCCAACTATAACAACTTAGACCAGAGAAAGGACACATTGAAATCAGCGCCAACTATAACAACTTAGACCCCCAGCTTATATCAACAACTTGGACCGAATGGGTTATAACAAACAACAAGCATGAGCAACTGCACTAGAGGTTCCTGTAGTAAGAATACTACCAAGCGAAAGGACACAACAAGATGTTTCAATGGTATCTTACCAATGCTACCACCTTATGAAATAAAATGTTTACAGGTTGGTTGTATTGAAAGAGTCTACATTTTTATAGGATTAAAACAGTAAACGACACATCAAGATTGTCGATGATATCTTAAAAATGCTACCACCTCATATAATGTTTACAGGTTGGTTGTATTAAATGTATCTACATTTATATTTAAAAAAACTAAGCATTACACAAAACCAAAGGTATTCTTTGCCATGAAAAAAATAAAAATAAAGATAATATTTATAATGGAGACTTAAAGAGCACCATGTCTCTCACAGAATGACTGTCCTGGCGCAGAAAAAACCTTCACTAAACTGATATCCGAGAACCTTGTGCAAATAAACAGAAGTTGAAACATCTTATTGAAAGAGAGCTCCTTCTTGAATGTGATAAGTAGAAATTTTCCTTTCTCAGTTTGATATAGGGAAGGACTTGACCGAAGAGAAAAAGCATTTTCCCCAGGAGTGATGCAAGAGGGGCACTACAAGAAGATCTATGTCAAATCAAACTACATTGAATGCATTTTGTAAATGGATTGTCACTATCTGTGAAATCTGGATTTCCATTTCACCAAGCAACTGAAACAGTCAAGGGCCCAATTTCATAGAGCTGCTTAGCATAAAAATTTGCTTAGCATGAAATTTCTTCCTTGATAAAAACAGGATTACCAACCAAATTTCCACATGATTTTTAGGATAAGCAAACAACAGCCGAGTACCAGTAACAAGCAATATGCAACAAATGGACATTTGGTTGGTAATCCTGTTTTTATCAAGGAAGAAAATTCATGCTAAGCAAATTTTTGTGCTACTAGCTCTATGAAATTGGGCCCTGATTCCATCGTTTTCCAAAAATATTGTTTACCTCATGTCGCGATCCCATAGTAGAAGTTTGATCTTGTTGATGATTGATGGTTTTCCGAGCTTTATAACAATCCCTTCTGGTTTGGCCGTGTCCTCGATGGGATGTCTGGTGAACCCTCGATCCAGGTCATAGTTCATACAGTCCCCATCTAGTAGCGACGCTCGCATGTCACCGTTGGTCACGGCCGCATTGTACTTTGCAGTGGCGATGTTTTCGTTAAGTACTGAAAGTTTGAAAAGAATACTGTTTAAGTATGATTTGAAAGTTTGCATGGTGGAGACACAATCTAAACATGCATGAAACAGTTGGTGACCTAATGTTTCGACCCTTGCAGAGTCATTCACAAGGACTAAATGACTACACGACACACATAAACAGGTACACTGTACATTACTTAAGTTACAGAAGCAGTCAAATGGCAGGAAATGTTTCAAAGAAGCGTTAAGTGTTTCATTAGAAAACCACCCAAAAATGTTGAGCAAAGTTTCACCAAACTATCCAAAGCCATTATAATGCACACATTATCACAGCATGCACACTTAGTTTGATAGACTGGTTGCCAGTCCCACCATTGTCGTATGGAGTTTGAACATACAACAGTGACTAGGATTATGTGGACCCGGACAACAGACAATGTGGAAACAGACTGCGAAAGTCTTGCAAAATAACCTGCAAGTGTTCTTCTTTTTATAACATTGTTAAACCACACTTGTTGGGTCTGATACAATACTTAATAATAACACCTATATAGTGCAATGTATCAATGCACTTTACATTAGTGCCCTGCCGTCGATTTCACCAAACTCTTACTATAACTTGGGATTAATCTTAGGACTTAGGACGAGTCCCAGCCCTGCAATGTAGCATGCAAATCTTAAGATTAGTCCTAAGTTAGGACGAGTTACTCGTACGATTAATCCTAGCATTTCGTGAAATCAGCTGCAGGTCATTGAGCCAATAACAACCCAGTAATCTTTCTCAACATCAACCCTTGCAGGTGCCCATTTATACCCCTGGGTATTCTTTGAAAACAGCATATCATAAATCATACAAATAAAGAACGAAATAGTAAAACAATAAAACAGGTGTAAAATATTGCCAAATTTGTACATGTCTTGAAGTCTGGAATAGTCGAGTTAGCATTTTTATAGGATAATAATAATAATAATAATTTGGGGGGCTAATCATCCTTACTCGCAGCTAAGAGCTGAATTGAGAAGGACGTGACTACAACGTGTTCGAGAAGCAGGCATGCAAGGGCGCCTCTGGCTGCCAGCCACATCAACCCATTATGACCACGGGGCACAGCCAAGATCGAAAGTGTTTGATTTTTCCCGGAGGGAGGAAAACCGGATGCTTTGGAAAACCCTCGTGGCACAGCAGAGAACTAACGCACAACTCAACTCACCCATGGCCCTGGTCCTAGCCGGGAATCGAACCGGGGTCACCTTGGCGACGCTTTACGCACAAGCCAACCGCGCCACCCAAAGGATGCAGCAAGGCTGAGGAATTTATTTTTTTTCGCAACCCTCTGCAGTCAGCTTACCTAAAGCTCCTCGGAAATTGAGGTCCACATTTCGGCTTTCCTGTTTGACCTTTATTGCATCCAAGATGTCGTCAGCGCTAAGCAGTTTTGTCGGTCGGACCACATTAAGCAGCTCCGTCATTGTCATCAGGGGAAGCCGGATAGCCTTAGCGATCTCACTGAAGTTACTGTCTTTGTTAGCTCGAGTCCAGGCTTGAACCGCTTTGAAGATTGCAATTTCAGAAGCGTAAAAGGAGTCCCTGGTTATAACTTCTTTTAAAGCGCTCTAGCAAAATAATTACAAGAGAAAATATTACAAATGTATCAGAAGATAAACTCTTACAGACATAATAATAATAATAATAATAATAATAATAATAATAATAATAATAATAATAATAATAATAATAATAATGAACGGCACTTATATAGCGCTTCACACAACAGTCCCGAAGCGCTTTACAAAAATTAATGAGTAAACAGGTAAGTTTTCAGCAGATGTTTGAAAATGTTCTTGTTCGGAGCAGTTCTGATGTTGTGCGGTAGGTTGTTCCAGAGTGAGGGTGAAGAATACGAGAACGAGCGGTGGCCATAACACCAGTGTCCAATTTCAAGGCTCTGTGCTTACTGCCCATAGAACTATGTGCTTAGGGTGCCCCATAAGCACTGAATTCCGCAGTTAGCAAAGCCTTGACATTGGACCCGGGTATGAAAAGAGAAAATGTAAAAACCAGAACAATGTATTTGCGGATTTAACTGTTTTAGGCTAGTGTCCAATTTCATGGCTCTGTGTTAACTGAATCACTAAGGGCTCAATCCAACACGATACCATTTCTGCCCTCTTAGGTTTGAATTTATACACCTAGGTTAAGAGAAGCATTTATGGTTAAGTGCCTCATCAAGGTAGGTGTAATGATCCGGAATCAAACCCCCAACTCTAATGATTCAGAAGAAAACAAATGCTTAAAAATTTTCTGCTAAGCAGAAATGAGCAGGATAACAGTTAAAAAATG
This sequence comes from Asterias rubens, assembly GCF_902459465.1. NCBI lineage: Eukaryota > Metazoa > Echinodermata > Asteroidea > Forcipulatida > Asteriidae > Asterias > Asterias rubens. Next base: position 30,596,094 of record NC_047062.1, read on the forward strand.
GGGCAAGTGACTATGTGTCTTCATTCCGGTAAGCATAATTTTGTTGTGCTTAGCTACATTTATGCTTAAAAACAACTCATGAAATTTGGCCCAGAACTTAAGTCTGATGCCCTGCTTTCGATTTCACCAAAATCTCCCTAACTACATGTAAGGATTAATCTTAGGACTCAGGAGGAGTTAAGTTCCGTATTCGTAAGCATTAGGGAGCATTGAACTCATCCTAAGTTAGGACGAGTTACTCATCCTAACTCGAGATAGGATTAACTCTAGCGTGAAATCGGCTGCTGCACCGCTCGGCCACAACCTGCCACAACCTGTGAAGTCCAATTAATTATTTCCAGTACCTCGGACAACGAGAGGAAAGATTCACTGTTCATAACGTCCCCAGCGTTGGCTTCAATGAAGTGATAGCACGTCTCCTTCAGCGCGTCCAGCGTGTACAAACTCGCCACGTCGTAAATCAGACAGACGTTGTGGATGCTCAAGATGGCTCTCAGGTAGTCCGAGATGGATCCCTCTAGATCCACGAAGCCATACTGGTGGGCTAGGCCCAGTACATCTAGGAGGACGTCTTCTTTGAGGTCCAAGAGGTTGATCCTGCCCGTGTAGATGTACTTCAGAAGAGCCTCGAAGGCCTGCGCCGTTGTGTCTTGGAGTTCGATCTCATTGCAACCTGGGGCCGACTCTTTCATTCCACCAAAAAGTAAAGCCCTGTAAAGACAATGGGTGGAATTAAGCACAGCATTTATCAAACTTTGAAGGGGTAAGGCTGGATTAAACTGATTAACCCAATCCAGCGTTCGCCCTAAACAGTAGTCCACTGGCCAAAAGGCTAGTTAAAAAAATGAGGATCGTTGCGGTACCCGCTGCGAACAAAAATAATTCAAACTGCTTCTAGCCACCGGCAAGCTTGGTAGTGTAGTAATAAGACATCTGCTCTAGCATGTCAATCCATGCAACAGTCATCGGTTTGAGTCCCACCCAAGTTCTACTCACCTAAAATACTGGCATCTTGCTGCCAGGATGACCCGATGGGCATGGAAGTATTTGTCCTCAACCACCAGCGTCACATCGCTGTAGTCTTCATTGGCAAACAGGTTCCCGATATCCTGGGACAGAATGTTAGCGTGCTCAACCTCTCCCATCGGCAGTTTTGGACGCAGACGATGACTGTCACTCATGACGAATTGGGAATCTCACCTCGCCATAGAAATCCTCATTCGGAATCAGTAAACAAAGTCCTTACACTACGGTCTCACCATGTGATAGTACCATGTGATAGTAATACTCAATCAGAATCAGTTAAACAAAAAGCCCTACAGTTCGGTCTCTTTTCGAAAATCCAACACGACGCTGCTGTGGAAATATTCAGAACGATTGAGAGTTGACTGTTTTGCAGACGTGCATTATGAAACCACGATGAACATTTGAACCTTAGTCTTAGTCATCGCTAATGTTCAATGACTCAAATGCCAGGCACATGATGCATTTCCAATGTCAGTTTATTTGACGCAGTCCTGTGTCAATTTCTCTCACTGGTTCTCTGCTCTCTCACCGGTTCCAACAAATAACTGCACTCATCAGCGCCCTGAATAAATAGAAAACAGTGGTCTCATAAGAATTCATTATAAACAATAAGTAAACTATAGGATTTGAGGCATTGCATGGTGAGGTCTCCTGACGATGACTAGAGCAAGCTAGTCGAAACGTTGAGACCAATTTCAGAACTGACTCCGCGGCAGTACAGGTAATTACGATCCTATAAGCCAAAGTAGTAGTCCAGTCTAATTTCTATACCATCCGACCGGGTAATAGTTAAAAAGCAAGACAGTTCTTTTCAGAACTGAGAAGTCTCTCGAACCTCCGATTATCTACTCCACGGCAGTAGAATAAAGCAAGACAGTTCCCTAAGAACAACTCTACCTGGCAAGTAGATACACACATGGTGTTACCGCAAACCAAATATACAAATAAGTAAACTGTTGGGTACAACCATGTATAAATAAAATCTTTTATGTGGGAGTGCTGGCTCTGAAAAGAGCTGGTGTGGTCTCGGCGTTTCAAATAGTGTACTCTGCCCGCTTTGGAATATTGTTTTTGCACACAAAGCTTCAAACAACACACATACATGTGGTATTAGTTTAATTGAATGTAACACCATGTTTAAAGCCAATTTGTATATGTGCAACATGTGCCATGCAGCCATTTACAACCACCGTCAATTATTGTTTGATTTCACCTGCTCCTCCTAGTTCTTTGAAAACACCAAGACCACCCTGAATCTTAGGCGATTTGGATGTTTGTTTGGATGTTGCACGTCCAATGTACGCTATGTACTAATGATCTCTAATTTCATGTTAGAACGATCACATTCAAAATCTCACTTGCAAAATGTAAACAATCCTTGGACCTTTTGTTAAAGTACCTGTGACTTTCGCTTTGCAATGAAAACAGCCCCATTCTTGAGTGATTGTTCATGCATAGCAATTGAACAGATCCCCCTTTTCAGGATCTTGAATGGAGTTTTCAAGGACAGATCCAACTGAATGGAACTAATGTGATCTGTACCCTCACACAGTTGAGAGGTGCTACGTGTATGCAGCTGACACCATATAAAAAGCTGTTTCAATCTGTTTTTGAGATATTGCTGGAAATTTTACATTACTCAATTTGGTGCATTTAACATGTTTAAAATGACAAGAGAGATAGGGAGAACATACCACTTAACAGATCGGTTTTGCATTGCTGCACAAATATAGAAATGTCTTCAGTCATTGTATGGGGAAACTTGCTGCTTTTGTAGCAGTAACTGTGGGCACTGGGCAGGGTTACTGTTAAACGATTTAATAGCCTATTTTGGAGGATTCAGGAAGGTTTCCGGGGTCCCCTAAATGCAAATTCAGTGAGTTAAAACGACAACGGACCATTCTGATGGCAATACACACACTTCCAAAGTCACCATGGTCCAGTGGTTTGACTACACACTGCACAGGTCTTGGAATCCCATCAGTGTGAATTTGAATCTGACCAACTACTGTTCACCATGACTTTTGTTGTCTACTTGTGTCGAACACTGAATCACAATTTATTGATTCTTGCAGTTCATAATCATAGGTTAAAGACAGTGGACACTGTTGGTTATTGTCAAAGACCAGTCTTCTCACTTGGTGTATCTCAACATATAAATGCATAAAATAACAAACCTGTGAAAACTTGAGCTCAATTGGTCATCGAAGTTGCGAGATAATAGTGAAAGAAAAAACACCCCTGTCACACGAAGTTGTGTCTCCAGTGTTTTATACTATTAACCTCTCCCCGTTACTCATTACCAAGTGAGGTTTTTATGGTAATAATTATTTTGAGTATGAGAGAGATTAGCAGTTGCCAACTAGGCGTGAACGTGTATTTCCCCTTTTGGCAGCTTTGCCAAGTTCTCATGTACATAAATGTTATATCCCCCTTTGGGAGCTTTGCCAAGTTCCCTTGTAGGAAGATCATCTAAACAAACAATGAATACACAACATGGCTTCTCACCCCACCATCTCATCCAGATGACGCATTTTATTACATTGTTTCACAAAGCAAGACCGAATGATACTGCATTATGTTAAAGCATAGAGAAAGGACTTCAATGGTTAGAGAAACCCCCAGTGGAAGTCCTTGCCAGACAGTGTGCAATTAGTACGTCCTGTTCAGGTTGATGAGCCACCCAGGAGACACACCTGTGGATGTGTTGCATTAAACTTTGAGTGATTCTAGTCTACAGTCTGTAATTAATTTGTTGGAGTGTGTCAATCCAATCTTCTAGTTTTCAATAATGAATTGTACCATCTAACCAAACCTGTGAACATTTCATAAAAGGGTTTGACTACTTTTTGTACGTAGCACAAAATATGAATGGCCACAGATTTACATTAAACTTACACGGTTTAAAGATAATGATGGTTGAAAGCTTCCCTTAAAATATTACTTGCCAAGGCGCTGCAGTTGTTTTAGAAATGAGAACGCTTTTATACATGATCGACCCAAAATAATTTTCATCTCAGTGAAATGACTTTATTTTAGCATGTACATGTACAGGGCATTTACGCGACTCTCAAAACTTGACAACTAATGAAGCTGAAACTTCTACAACATCTTCATTCACAGTGAGTGGGGATTCATGTCATTGGCCACTTCTTGTTAGAGTAATGAAGAGTTCCTCCCTCAGTCTAACAAAATCCAGTACTAGCCATCAGTGTGCACAAAAGCAAAAGTTTCAATATTTTTTCCACTGGTAACATGTACACTGTGTATGTAAAAAGCACACAACTGCACACAACTGTACCACCAAACAAGATGTGCAGTTGAATGGATTCAAGTGGCTGGGCAACTTGCAGGCAAATGTGACCATGGTGGGTGTGTCATTCTAATGATTGGTAGGTTAAATTACAACAACAAAATATTTTTAAAAGTGTTCATCACAAAGTTTTAAATAAATAGTTCCCTGGATGTAGAGTGCCAGCGGGTTCATGTACATGTTCGACTAAACACAGTGTACTATACACTGATAGGATCAGGATAATTACCGGTTATGATTCACGATGTTATTGTCAATGTTACGAACATAGAGTCAGGATTCTCCCAGGTCTCCCAGGGTTTTTAGAAAAGTTAAGGGTTTTTAGAAAAGCTATATTGAAATTTTTAACATACAATGTACCTTAGTGCTATTTTTCAAAGGGAGAGTATACATTACTCACATTGCGTTTGTTTGTTGGGGGGGGGGGGGGGGAGAAAGGGGTGGGTAGAGAGTGAACCCTGGATAGAATTCTACCTCCATGCTCCAACCAACTGGTGAAAATGTCATCAAATTCAATGGTCAAAATTTGGTGAAAAGGAAGCATCAAGTGTTTCATCTTTTGGCAAAAGTGCATAATTGATTTATGAACACGTATTATGTAGGTGAGATCACGCCAGGGCCCAATTTCATAGAGCTGCTAAAGCACAAAATTATACTTAGGACAATGAAATGATGCTTACCAGTTTAAGGTTACCATCCAAAGTACCATTCCAAATGCACCGTATGTATTTGGTATCCTCATTATTATTGCTAAGCAGACAACTGATAAGCAGTACTTAATGCTATAATGCTTTAAAAAGCAGCTCGATGAATTTGGGCCCCGCGCGGTTGTGATAATCATAACCTATAGGCCTAATCATTGCATCCCTTTCCATGGTCATCTAAGGGACTGCGATACTGCAGATGTTCTTAAAGGGCTTATTCAGACTACAGTGATCGAAATATGCAACAGCGATCAGTGGTTTGCCCTTTTATTGTTCAGTGGCTGTCAAGCAGGATCAGCTAGCTTAGCCTGTCAAATGTCAATTCACTGGTCTGTAAGCTTTTTCATTAGTCCAGATTTCCAATGAAATATGGATGCTTTTCAACACTGAACAAGCCAGCTGGACTTAAGGGAGAACGATCCAGTAATGTTAGGGTACGACAGTGTTTCAGATATTCTCAAACTTATAAAAGGAAGATAAAACATTGCCCAAGAAACAATGCCCTAGGATGTTTTTTAGAACTCTCTTCACCACACACCCAGTCTTTTCGTGTAGACAAAACAAGATCAAAATGTGCAAAGTATATGAACTTATTTCAGCAACTTGATTTGATGATTGAACTTCCACACACCTTTCAGATGTGTCTGTGTGAAGTTTGAGTTTTTGCACTGAGTCGGAGGGGGCAACAAGGTTTATCGCGAATAGCAAAATATTAAGAGAGGGCGCTGTTGAACCCACACAAAGATATAGGTGATGCGTGCATGAGTCGTGCATGACAACATAGCAAACTGCCCCATCTGCATACCCACAACGCATTGCGGTTCTGAATCGCGATAAAAATTATGACGAGTATAAAAAATAAATACAAAAACAACATTTTCTTTTTGTATTCTGCCACCACTTTTTCAATTGTCATGAAATAAATTACTATCTAGTTTTAATACTCAAATAAGATTTCCTTTGGTAAAAATATCAGAAAAAGTGGTGGTAGGATGCACAATCTATTTTAAATAAACAAATCTGCCCCTTATTTTTGATTGATTGAAGTTGTACACACAAACAAGATCGTAATCATTGAGTTGACAATTGTTGACACATGATGACATATAATAAACAAAATTTTAAAAACACACATTCATTGCTTGCATTTGTACCGTACTTTTTAATAACATTTATTATAATCCTTATTGTACTTAAACAATAAAAGGAAGGGGAGACTTTGACACGTTTAGAAAAAGCGGGTTAACGCATGCTGGTCTTTTTGTACGCTGCATTTTGCAGGCTCAGGAATCGGTCGGGGAGGGGAGTAAATCTTGTATTGTGGTTTATCGGTTATCTTATCCCCCCACCCAGTCCTCCTCACAACTTCGATTTTCCGATTTCACCAACTCAAAACATAGCGATTAGATTAAGAACCTTGCAACCAATTCCCAACAAATGTCACCGAAAGTCTATATTACCCATGTCATTTACAAACGTACACTTTGATGGTTTACCCCACTCCACAAATCAATAAAAATGAACGAAACATCACAGTTGTTTCTAAACTTACCGTGTTTGTTGTGTCGCCATGTTGGATTTGCATAGATCGTCCTAAATTAAGAGCTAGTCGGGCACCTAAACATTTTCGGTTTACTATAGCGTGTAATAACGTATCTACCGACGTCTAGGTAACGGTCGTCTGGCAGCTAACCAAGATGACGTCATTAGTTTTGGCCTTAAAGGGGGGGGGGGATGCAGTGACCGTAACTAATTCCTTTACATCGCCCATAAATGTTCAATAAAATAATACAAAGGGTAGTGGTCAACGTCGAATAGAAAACTTGAAAGTAAGGAGCTCAGCTTTGGAAGTTCTTGCCTTACATTGGTAACCCTGTTCTGGGAGGTTTTGTGTTGTTTTCTTTAGTGTCTATATACTCACAAACAATTAACCACTGCCTCTGTACCGCAATTGTGACCATCACGTGACTCAAGGCGAAATAAAATTATCAAGAACCAGGCCTCGTTGGGATTAAACCACTAGTTGAAAACCTCTTGACCACACATTGATTCCCTTATTTTCACAATGTCGCTTTTTTAAAGGCTTTTATTTCAAATCTCAAGATTCATAATTGGCCGTGTCCGAATTGGCGGTTTTGGCTACGGCTTCATCATGGCGTCACTACATTCGTCTACGTCCCCTTTGAGCCAACGCCCTTAGCAACAGCCGTAGCCATGCACGCCAATTGGACCTTTTTGGAAGTCATACGCGAACAACTTGGAAAAATGACTATAGCATCGTCGTTTTAGAGACATTTATTAAGGAGCAGAAATCCTACTTCGTATACCACTTAGAAAATGTATTTCTTTTCTATTAAACAGGCAAACAAAATAAATGTGCGTCACATAATGTACATGATTGTTTTGTTTAAAAAAGAAAAGAAAAAAAGCCTGTACCAGGGCCTACTCCACACATCTAGCGGCATACGCATTGGTCAACTTTAATTTTACATAAAAAAAGTTAAATACAAATAATATTATGAGCGCTCTTATACAACTTTACAAAATCTACGGTACATAAAAATAGAGCTGTCAATGGCAGTCAGTGCGCAACTCATAAAAGTAGATTACATTGGCTGGCGTTGCTGATGACGATCACGCACAAAGTTCTCTAATTGGCCGACAGCCGTGCGAGCGCGTACAGTTGAGTGAACGTTTCCATCTGTTCCAAAGCAAACGCACATGGGCACTATAACGCGCCCACCGTTATGGAACAAAATACAACTGCGCCTATGTGACGCTGTAAAACAATGCATCTTGGCTGCACTAGAGTTGGCTGAGCGCCGGTGCAGCGCACCGACCGATGCGCTGGTGCTGAGTGGCGCGAGCGCCAGTCACATGTTTAATAACAGCCAATTCTGTTTATAGCAACACGTTTCTCATACCAAAAAAAAATTGCGTTCAAACGAGTCGGCAGACATAAATGTTTGCAATACACGTTCGAAAAGTGAAAACCATCGTGAATAATTCGTAAGAAATGCCTTCCGTCTTGAAGTTCATCAACTTGTTGGTCACCGGCGTAAGCCTTGGCCTAGTGTGCCCAACCAGCGGCTGCGAGGTGTTTGGGAACGTTTCAGCTGCTTCGCCCGATGTGTGGGAAACTTCCACGTCCTGGCAGCAGTCGACACCCAACAGTGTCTTGTTCTTCACCAACAGCACCAACGAGTTTGTGGTTGATGAGGCATGCCACATGCAAGAACTGTCTTCAGTCAAAATGTATAATTCACTATCATCCTTGGAAGACCCTAAAATAGTATTCTTCAAGCAAGGCACAATCTCCGGTACAGACATCAAAGAGAGCCGCCGCTTCCATTGGATGCATCATGATGTCCAAAATACTAGTCGACACCCAACACCCAACAGTTTGTTAACCAACAACACCAACGAGTTTGTGGTTGATGAGGCATGCCACACCCAAAAACTGTCTTCAGTCAATATGTATAACTCACTATCATCATCCTTGGAAGACCCTAAAATAGTGTTCTTCAAGCAAGGCACAATCTCCGGTACAGACATCAAAGAGAGGTTCCATTGGATTCATTATGATGTCCAAAATACCATCCTCATTTCGGCAGGTTTGTGCCTTTGCACAGCAATCCTATTTGGGTTTGTTTCTTGGATAAGACCGGCAAGCCAACCGCCATGTAGTAACTTCCAAACCAAGCAGATTGGACATCAAGACCACCCCAGGATTGCCAGGTACTAATTATTTCTATAAATTTATATAAACTAAAACTTATAAAAGGCTCCCCCTGAGCCCTTAAGTTCCCAGAAATAAGTATTAATCACACGTTTTGTTTGTTCTTTTAAAATCCTATTTACCAGTACAAAAATATATCGTTACATTTCATTTTAAATGATGCCTTTAATTGTGTCCAGTATCTAACACAGCATATGTATTTAACTCCCTTTAGAAGTACAAGTTCACCTGATGACGGACGAGCAGAATCTAGTTTTGAAAGATTGGTTGATCCTCTAAATTGTTTTCCACCTGTCATCCAGTCACAAACTACACAAGGTATGATGAGCCTTGAATGGTTTGTTTCTAGTTGAGTCTCTAGTTTTGCTTTGCTTCAATTTTTTTCCAACCAGTTCTTCGTTGAGATAAACTAACTTTAAAATTTCTAAATTATCTGTGACATTAGGAAATGCAGAACCGGAAGGCCTTATCACACTATGTAAATTACAGGCAACTTGTTCCAGGCAATCTCCAATAAGAAAACTCATCCACATTCAGTTTCTTGTAAGTGTCCTGGTCGCCTCCAAGTTGCCTGAAAAAAATGTGTTGCTTGGCCTAAACATTAAAATTATGCACTATAAGAACTCTTGAATTAATTTTTTTCTTCCAGTTTCTCAAACATTGGATATCTACAAGTCGAACCAACTGCCAAGCAATGAATACTCAAGAGAAACTTCCTCCAGAAAGGCACATGCCAAGAAACAGCAGAAGTTTGTGCAGTGTGCATCTGGAAGATCGATGCCAACTCAGCAGTTTTCAGCAGCATCCAATGAACCTGTCCAGTCTACTCCACAGCAGCCTTCCAGCATCATCAGTCCTGGAAGATCGTCTCAGTTGCAGCCATCTTCACAGCCGAATGTGCTCGGAGGGTCTCCTTTGCAGAGGCCTCATCAACCTGTTACATCTAGATCTTTAGGAACTGGTCACCCTAAGCAGTCATCACAGTGCAGTCCGCCAAGAAGGCATGCACCAAATCCGAAAGCAGGCCCTCTAAAACCAACTGGATCGGTTTCGCCAAAGCAATCTACACAGACCAACTTACATGGAAGTCCTGTGTTTATTCAGAAGCCCCATCAACCAGCTAGAGACAGATCTTTAAGTAGTGGACATCCTAAGCAGTCACCACAGTGCAGTCCGCCAAGAAGGCATGCACCAAATCAGAAAGCAGGCCCTCTAAAACCAACTGGATCGGTTTCGCCAAAGCAATCTACACAGACCAACTTACATGGAAGTCCTGTATTTATTCAGAAGCAACCAAAACCGATTGGACTAACATTTAGAGATTCGATACCACTGAATGCTTTGCAGTGCAAGGGATGTGGGAGACTCAATCGACCTCAAACACCGTCATTGCTGCCTATTGGAAGCTTGCTGCAGTCCAATCAGCGGCTCAGCTCTTGGGTCAACAAATCGACTGTCAGTGACCAACTGGGCTCTAAGCCAGCACAATCTACTGCTCAAAAATCCCTCAAGCATTCCCAGCAAAATGGACTGGGTGGCCCTGTGCTGATTCAGCGACCTCCAAAGCCAATAGGCCTGAAATTTAGAGATTCAATACCATTAAATGCTTTGCAACTCAAGGGATACCGTGGACTGCTAATTACACAGTACTAGAAGCAGTCTGGATAATAGGAAATGGCTACAAAATCAGATGTGTAGTGTAAACAACTTTTATTGCAGCATCACATGGTTTTCTACAAGATTAAAACAATAATCATTTCTGCAGCAGGTTTAAAAAAAGTGCAATAACATATTAAATTAAAAAGAGAAAACAATTCTCAAAAAGTGTGACAAACTAGTATGATAGCCAGGATTAAGAGAGCTGGACCCAATTTCATAAAGCACATACGAAATCTTGCTTTACAGAAACTGGTTACCAGTTTAAGTTCCATAAGGTTTCATGGATCCAACTGGTTTCCCACTCATTTTTTGCTTCTCAAAGAAATTTGCTAAGCAGTATTTTCTGCTTAACAGCTTTAAGAAATTGGGCCCTGGTATCCATATCTTGCTAGCCTTTTGTCAAGACCTTCGTGGCTCGGACAGCTTCTTAGAACCGATATCATAAGTGACTGGAGGGGAGACCATGCACTGAGTGACGCAGCACGAGGGCATTTGACAACCTGTTTGCAGTTTATTATGTTTTTCTTTATAAATCTCAAATTTTGCTACCAAATCGGTAGCAAAGTTCCAAACCAATCAGAAGCTACATGGGTCAGTGTGGGTCGCTATGGATCGCAGCTCTACGAAACTGTCTAAGCCACAAAGGCCCTGAATACACGCTAATATCATGCTGAAAACTTAACAAGTTGACTCAGTTCAAAAGTGGGGCTTTATGAAAGATAAAGCAGAGAGTAAAATTTCAAAACACTGTGTCCAAATAAAGCACAGACACGCCCCTGGTATACAGTGTCATGGCCGGGCGGTTAAGAGCATCGAATTCAAGTTCTGGTGGTTAAGTCACTGGAGTGTGGGTTCGAATCCCGGTCGTGACACTTGTATCTTTGAGCGAGATACTGGATATTGCTTCTCTTCACCCAGGGGTATAAATGGGTACCTGTGAGGATAGAGGTTGATAATGTGAACGAAAAAGCCTTTGGAGCGCCACGGCAGCTCGGGGCTGTATACTACACAGGGAGCTGAGAAATCTTATGGGGATGTTATTGGCCCAATGACCAGAGCACTAATATAAAGCGCATTGATACTATATACGGTTTATTGTGAAATGCGGTAATTAAGAATTTGTTATTATTATTATTATTATTATTATACAGCATTTTTTACTTAGTATTTTAAATACAGTTTTAAAAGTCATGAAGTAAAATGTCCATTTACTTTTTTTTTTTTTTATATAGTTGTTCAGCTGCCGTCCATAAAAAAACAATAAATATAAATTTTGTATTTATAAATTTTACACTTATTGTTCTTATTGTGAGTATTTGTGTTGTATTTATTTCGTGATTTCAAAAAAAATTAACTGGTGACAGTGAAATCTTCCTCTGGATTTATACCGAAATGCATGGAACCACTCTTAGCCCAAGCCCAGGCCATACGCTCTGTACTAAAGCTAATCCCGATGTCACCCGTTTTGCTCACTGCAATAGTTCCTCCTGAGCCGTTCACCCTGCTTGACATGTATGAGATGGCTCTTTCGGCAGCTTGCTGGGCGTTGTCACCTAGTGGGAGAAAATTTTAAAATGTAAATACAAGTATTGACGACCTGGAGTGCTATGGTTAAAACTTTGACTCCAGAAGTGACCCATCAATTTTAAATATTATTATCCATGAAGCCGACGGAAAATATAACCCTCAAGAAAAAGTGCTGATTTATAGGCAAAATTATCAAGAAAAGTACAATAAAATTCACATGTGAAACTTCCAGATTAATACCATGTCTGTTCCTGAGAAGACAGCAAAAACTGCCATGGTATTTTCACAAGAGCGTTGAATCCATCCACTTCTAGCGAGGTGACAGTCTTTACCAACTGCATTCACAAATGAAAGCCAACTCTCACAAAACTGAGACCCAATTCATGCATGAATCGTTTCTCAGATTCAAATTATTTGGGGTGAAAAACTATCCAAACCATATTACTTCGAAAGGGAATAAATCTTTCTCAAAATTTGTTTATAAAACTTTCAACAGCTGCAGTGCTTCTCACCCAGTAAGTTTTGATGGGAAATGTTTTTGTTGAGTATTTACCAATCTATGAATCTACCTTTAAGAGAGACTACAGATACGTACCATTTTGCATGTTGTACAAGACCTGCCTTGCCAATGTGACTTTAACAATGGACTCTCCATGACCTGTGGTGGATGCAGCTCCTGACGCATTATCACAGTATGCACCACTTCCTTTAAGATTAGAAACAAAGATCTTGACATAGTATCAACTTGCAGGGGTTTGGGTTCAGATATGTGAATTGAATTTGGCCATATTGCACATTTAAATGAGACAATTCAGGGAATATACACCTCTCTTAATATTTATGCATAGAGTACATCACAATTCTAACCCAAAACCAGGCTTTAGGCGCAGCCACTGCAAGTGGTGGCGGACAGGCCCCTATAACCTCTTTTCGGGTAAGAATTATGACGTCATGCATGAATATTAAGAGAGGCGTATGAGTGAGCAAGTGCTATCATGTTTTGCATAAATTTATGCAAAACACAATGTGTGTGCACACTAGCAGGTAGATTTTAGTACAGGGCTGTTCAGATGTAAAGTACAGGAATGATATTCTTTCTACTTTAGTCTTATTTCCAATACTTAAACATTGGGGAAAATCAGACAAATTATAATTTAATAGCATAAAAAGTACATTTTAAAGCCTACACCATGTACATGTAGATTGGCCCTTGCAGTTCTCAATAAAATATTCCTACTTATTTCCCAAGGACTGACCAAATCATACCATGCCCACAAAGGGCACATGGTCAACACTAATTGTAAATTTTGGGGGCAAAGTTTTTTGTTTTAAAAACAGAGTACCTTCCCAGTGTCCTTACCAATGATAGGACTGTCACCGACTCTGCCAACCATTTTAGCTGAGATTCCTCCAGTAGATGTGGCACATGCTACATTACCGTGTCTGTCAACGGCTACTGCACCCACTGTATCGTGGCCTGAAGATCTGAAAATACACAAGAATCAAACTTCAATCATGAACAACCCTTCAGCCGGCGTACAAAAAATGTGTAAATTAAAAACAAATCACTCCCGGCAATAGACAAGTAGCCGGTGAAAATGCTAGGAGTCAGCGCTTCTTGCAAACACTGTTATTTCAAACATTACATTGTTAGACCTTTTGGCACACTTCTGAGAGAGCACATCATTTTGTGTTGTTATACCTCGGTAACAAATTGTGAAGTTTTATTGATCCAGAACCAATCACGTGATGTGATACAAAGATGCATGTTCAATTGCTGCACAGCGCGGAGGGTAACATGAGCTTTGTTAACCGGTACACCCTTGGGGGCAAATGGTACCCTCCGCTTTGCATCAGGTGCCATTTTTCCCACGGATGTACAAAACACCATGGACCCCGTCACAGCGTGCAACAATTGTATAATGTTCCATGGCCAAAAAAATGGCACTTCTCAGAACTAGCGAATAGCAAAGACACCTAAACATCAGCCATGATATCAATCAATGTCATGTGTTGTCTTAAATATTCTTATCGTTGAGAAATACTTATCTTGAAGGTCTTAATCAAGTGTTATTTTAAGCTCTTCTTCTCATCTATTTGAAGAGCAAATAAACTCAGTTACTGCATCATGGAGTTTCCTGTTGGGGCCACATTTTCTAAATGGAAAATTACTTCTTTCTCGAAAACTATGTTACTTCAGAGGGAGCTGTTTCTCACAATGTTTTATACTACCAACAGCTCCGCATTGCTCATTACCAAGTAAGTTTTTATGTTATGAATTATTCTGAGTAACTACCAATAGTGTCCACTGCCTTTAAGTACTTTCTAAGATATGTTTAACTAAGAAATAAAGACGAATCTCCTAAACGTACCTTGAGTGAAAACAATGATCCACAACCTTTCTAAATTTCTTAAAGTTCTGGAAATCTTCCATGGCCTTGGCGTTTATAAGAGTAGACATCGGTACCTCATCCATCCCCATGGCTTTTGCAAACTTATTGGCTCCCTCGCCGACAAGCATAGTGTGATCTGTCTGTAGAAACAAAGGCAATTTTTTAGTTCATTCGTTATAATCAAGCAATCAATCTTGTACTGAGTGTTCGGGTTGGTGAAGGTGTATCTCTCCTCGCCTTCCACCTCTAAAACCCTTGTTCAAATCACACCGGGGCACTATGTGGATTGGGTTTTCTGTCCCTACCGCCGACTGTGTGGGTTTTCTCTGGAATAATTATCTGAGGTTTCCTCCCACATGTAAAACTGAAACTTCCTTTCTTGTCTTTTCTCTATTGGGTTCTTGGAATAAATGAAATGAACAAAAATTAAATGAAATGTTTGAAACTTTGCATTGTGTGGATAACACGACAGTTGCTTCCAAACCTTGAAATTTTGTTTGAGGACAAAATCTCCTGCCACAAACCCTGCATCAGACTTCCGATTCTCAATCTGAATCAGAATTCACTAGAAACGAAAGTCACAAGTTATGTTTAACCATTTAGAAAAAAATCGTATACATGCATACCCCTGCAAAACAAATTAACACAAGGCCAACAAACCTTTTCCAAGACTAGTCTTGCCAGTTTGACAGGATTTTTAATGTTTTTGACGCAAGCGATGGACCCTGCTTTCAGCTCCCGTCCCTCCATGACAACAGAGTCCATCTCCACCTCACCCTCTTCATTCAGCACCGAACCCGTACCTACAAAGTCAGAACAACAATCATTTTTTAAATAACCTCATCTGGAAAAAAATAAATATGCAACTCCCCACTATATAAAGATAACTATTTTATTTTCTGAGTCAAGTTTAAAAATTGTGGCAAGGATAACAAACAAACCTAACAAGAAATGGCAATGACAAGAAGGTAAAATATTGTTCAGATACTGCAACAGCTCCCCCCCCCCCAACTCCATAGGGTGTCATGGCCGGGTGGTGAAGAGCATCAAATTTCTGTTCTGATGGTTAAGTTATCAGAGTGTGGGTTGAAATTAAGAATCCCGGTCATAACACTTTCCTTGAGCAAGATGCTTTAAATACTATAATTGCTTCTCTTCACCCAGGGGGATAAATGGGTACCTGCTAAGATAGAGGTTGATATTGTGTATTTAAAAAAAAACCACTGGCGCAATACAGCAGCTCGAGCTGTATTAGCCTGAAGATCTGATTGCACACTTCTAGTCTCGGGAATAACGCCGGAGATTGGCCCTCCAGCCGGCTTACAAGTACATTCACCTTTGACCCTTTGACCTACATTCACTTCACATAGAGATACGCACAGATTTTACACCAACATTACATGCAAGTTTATGCATGCACTGTATACAATACACACGGACGTGGACACAGTATGCAATCTTTCCATCTGTTTTTTGATTGGTCGTCCGAGGTGACCTCAGACCAATCAAAACAAACCCAGCTACGGTAGCTTTTAATCACTGCATTTATCCAGTGATATCATTGTTATCCTTGCGGATAAAGACAGGGGCCCAGGGCTAGGGCTATGTACTCCCCAGGGCTCAATTTCATAGAGCTGCTAAGCACGAAAATTTGCTTAGCATGAAATTTCTTCCTTGATAAAAACAGGATTACCAACCAAAATTTCCATTTGTTGCATATTTCGTGTTACTGGTAATCAGCTGTTGTTTGCTTATCCGGAAAATCACGTGGAAATTTGGTTGGTAATCTTGTTTTTATCAAGGAAGAAATTCCATGCCAAGCAAATTGTTGTGCTTAGCAGCTCTATGAAATTGGGCCCAGGTAGCTGAAAAAGAATGAATGTTATTGGCCCATTGACAGGTTCTCCTTCCTCTATCAATGCTGAATCTTACCCGCATCAAATGCTGGATCATCTTCTAAGACACATACTGCAGCCACTACAGCATCTAAGGCAGTCCCTCCTGCCTCCTCCAGGGTTCTGTACCCAGCCCTTGCTGCATTCTGCACCCCTGCTTTACTATCCTCAACTAGATCATCAGGGATCGCCCATGCACCCCCATGTACCAAGACGACTGGAATCACACCCACGCCATTAACCTCATTGGAAGACATTCCTGCTGGATTCTGAATAAACATAAACATTTATGGAAAAGTTATTGAATCTACCACGTTTTAAATACTTTATAAACAAAAAACACTTGGGGCCTACTGGCATGTCGATATGTAGCATTCAGTGAAACTTTAACTGCTACGGGTCTTCTGTACTTCTAAAAACTATATTGCTCCCAGTGAGCTTTTAAAGTTTTACTAGTTTCTTTCTAGCATTAGTATAGCAAGGAGTAGGTCTTGCTGTGTGTATCCATTCCAAGTTCTTTTTTTAAATTAGTTGATTTCTTGTTTAAGAAGGCTATTATTTATATTACAGCCAGGGCAGGGTACCATTCGGGTTCTTAGCAATAAAACTAAAATGTTGCCCCCCCCCCCAGTTGCCCTAGTTAATTAAAACTTAAAGGCAGTGGACACTATTGGTAATTACTCAAAATAATTATTAGCATAAAACCTTTTTCGGTGACGAGTAATGGTGAGAGGTTGATGGTATAAAACATTGTGAGAAACGGCTCCCTCTGAAGTGCCATAGTTTTCAAGAAAAAAGTAATTTCCCACGAATTTGATTTCGAGACCTCAGCAGGTTTAAAAATTGAGGTCTCGAAATCAACCATCTTAACGCACGCACAACTTCGTGTGACAAGGGTGTTTTTTCTTTCATTATTATCTCGCAAATTCAATGACGGATTGAGCTCAAATTGTCACAGGTTTGTTATTTTATGCATATGTTGAGATACAGCAAGTGAGAAGACTGGTCTTTGACATTTACCAATAGTGTCCACTGGCTTTAACAAGTAAGTTCAATAATCTGACAATTAAATTTGTTTTGTTTACAAATTTTAATATCTTGATTGAACGTTGAGGTTCATCCCGCTATATGAAACCACATTATAGTTCTAGGAGGACTAGAGAAGAGGAGACACACACAATGACCTTCTCTTCCTCCATACGCACACATGAATCATCAATAACGAAGTAAACAAAACAGCAGACTTACATTTTGCACTTTCTTACGACACATTCAATTTCGTCTGTATCTCGACAGCTTTCCTCCTGAGACGATCTCGTTTGTTCTGTAGATACTGCCTGTATATCGTATTGCTCCTATAGCCCACTACTGTTCCAAACATAAAGCTAACTGTTAAAGATATTGCCAACACTTTTCCAGAGATTTCTGCCATACTTTTTAATGGGCCAAGAAGGACGACAAGTTTGTTTGGGAAGTCTTCGCTATAATCGAAGAGCAACACGAGTGTTTTCTTTGGAGAATTTACACAGCGCCCTCTTCGGCTAGATGCTGATAGGTTGGTTCGCATTGCGATGTCCGATTCAGGGGTCATGGGGTGCGGGTTTTCAAAGGCCAGTTTGTGGCCACGCAGCCAGCTTCATCTGTAATAATCGTTCTGAGAAAAACAAAATTCGTTAAATAATGTGTTTTGTTCCCAAAGAAAATCGGATCGTGCATATCCTAGCACCCATTTAAAGTAACCGCAAGGAGATTGTTTCATGTTGAAACTTCATCACGTCTGTTTTTTTTTTTTTACCACCAACCCGATTCAAAAGTCTGCTCTTTTATTATGTGTATATCAAAATAATATGACTTCTATGCAATTCATAGGAATGAAACTATCGAATGCGTTCTCAAATAAAATATATACAATTTCGGTCTTTGTTCTGTGAAGTAAGTACGGTTTCACAAAACAATTCTTCCCGGTGCGCCTTCTGCAAGGCAACTACATTAGGCATACGTAATTCAGCTCGCCGAAATGTGTAAGGATGTTGTACTGTGACCAGGGCTGTATGCTTCGTTTTTGAAAGGACAAGGGCACCAAGGCATTTTCTCTTTGGCAAAGGGCACCCTATGAGGAAATTGTAAATTTCTACTGGAGCATTTCAAGGGCACCAAGGCAATGGCAAGGGGCAACGGAGGCAATCGCCTTAGTTGCCTCCGTGAAGTATCAGGCCTGTCAGACTGTTGACAAAAATAATAGCTAGACCTATTGTGTATTTGTAACGCAAGGCATAAAACTATGGACCCATAAAATATTGCGGAAAAAAAATATAAGGAATGCATAATGCAACTAACACGTATGTCGTTGGTGAAAAACGTGTACTAAATTATAATTGCCACCAAAACAAGTATGACAGTACCCCGAGCCACAGGTTTGGTGCTAACTCAACCTTAACATTGCATTATTCAATCTGAACCCGATGGAATGTTGTTTACTTGGAGTTTTCTTTGTCCGTCGGACCGTAAAAGAATGCTAAACTTTCTAACCCTTTGTAGAATCCGTAATGGGGTAGTTGTCACACACACTGAATCTGGACCAGACCAAACTACCGCAACCAAGACGAACTATTGTCCAATCACGGACAGCCCTGCGAGCCAATAACCAATCAGCGCACGAGCCCACCCACTCGCGTAAAATGAAAATTAATATTAATAAAGAATTGTCAAGTTTTATCACTTATTAAAAACAAAAATAACTCAGCTCAGATATTATTCTGTTTTGGGGAACACCAGATAACAGCTCGTCATTGTCATCGATGAAAAAGAATTCATCCCACATGTGCAGAAAGGTGAGTTTGTAAATCGGACGTTTAGACATAAAAAACAGTTAGAATCAGCAACCATCGTTTCAACTGTATCAATTGAACGTTGCAATAAATTTGGCTTACACAAAATAAAACAATAGGGGAAAAGATCGTCCCATAATGATGTCGAAAGTTCTTGGAAAGAGTTGTCAACAGGACAGTTTTGCTTGTCTGTATGAGCACTGAGCAGGACGGAGAGTTACTCGCAGGTCATGGATCAGCCATGACCGGCCTCCGTTGCCCCTGGTATTGACCGGTGCCCTTCGAAAGTTTCCAGTTGACATTAAGATTTTCCAGAATGAACATGCCCTTTGCAAAAAATATTAGAATGGCCTCAGTCCTGCTGTAATTTTTTTTTACTTGTGTAGGCCTACTATAAGAGAAGTGCCATGCCAATGGGGGTAGGCCTGTCATCATCGCTTCACAATGGTGTTTTTCTTTCTTTTTCCTTCTTTCGCCCAGCAGTCTTCACCAATCTTACAATCATGACTGATCATAAGAAAGCCTTGGTTAAGAATGCCGACATGTCAGACGCTATCTACAGCGCTAGAACGGGCATAGAGAAGTTCAGCATCGAGAAAGACATCGCAGCTTACGTCAAGAAGGAGTTTGACCGGAAGTATAACCCGACCTGGCACTGCATTGTTGGAAGAAACTTCGGAAGTTACGTCACGCACGAGACCAAGCATTTCATCTACTTTTACCTCGATCAAATTGCGATTCTCCTCTTCAGATCTGGATAAAAGTGGCCGTCGTATTTTGAATTGTGACAGCTAACATTGACACACAAAAGAGACATTTCAGAGACACCTTAGGCTATCATTAACGTAAAAATATCTCCGTGAAAAGTTAAAGGCCTCAAGTTTGAATCTGTGAACAGCACCGCGTAACGCTTGTCATAGATTCTGTAGGCTACTCCCTATTGTGGTGATTATTCTTCCTGCGTCGACATAAACATGTGACCATCTTTTGAATAAAGTTTTCAGATCTTGGTTTTTATTGTGTATTAGGAATACAATAATAGTCGAATGGTTCCAAACAAAGGTATACTTTGCCTAAGGAAAAATATTGTTTATCATTCATTCATCAACAGTTGTGTTGCTACAAGTATTATTAAATTAATAATAGGATAGTTATTGCAATCTACGAATATGCGGGTTTAATGTGCCGAAATAATTATAAGCAATGTATGATCCAAAATCTCTATAGGGTTTGATTAATGATGCGGGACTTTCTCCCACCATGCAACAAAAAACAGGGGGATAGATATTTACTTCCAGCTTTCTTCTGCAACGACACCTGCACTCCACAGTCAGCCAAACCGATCATAAACTATTTCCAAGCAAGCGATCGTTTTTTAGTTAGACAATCTTCATCAATTAGTTAACTCTAACAAATGATGGGAGGGGTAATTTTGGGCGAATTGAAGCGATGTGACTGTGCCATGCCCCGTACCGTTTTAATAATAATAATAACCGTATTTATTTTGAACGGTCGTTGCATACAGCTCGAGAGTTTGTCCAGTTACGCCCCTTAATATAATACTGTTAGCCTATAATTATCAGGATGTTTTGGAGCAAAAGTCGATGGCTGTATGACGAGAATGGTATGTTTACCCCCTTTGGATTTGGAGGGGGGTACAATATCTAGCCGATAAACCTGACATTTCTTATACCTGTCTTTAGCTTCTTCAGGGAGCCACTTTGAGATTCGTGGCTCCCGAGGCTGAGTTTTATCCAGTAATATCCTACCGAGGTGTTTATTTTTCAGGGACGCTGGTCTAACATTATTTTACAGTATTACACTTGTTAGATAACATATTAATCCGTATCGAAATTTGGCAAGGGGTATTTTGGGTACGTAGTTGAAGTCATGGTGTGCAACTTGCAGCAGTCGGACGTGAAGTAAACGTTTTAAAATAACCCAAGCCAACCATTACTGCATAAAGTAAGCAAAGTGACGTTACACTAAAGATTTGCATAAGTGAATAATTATTTTAAAACGTTTATTTCACGTCCGATTTGAAACTACTTGCCACCATGACTTTAACTACGTACCCAAAATACCCCCTTGCCAATTGAAACCGTTGTTAACTGACCAATGCCCCAGGAAAACACAAATAATACCCCGGGGGCCATGATACAGAAAGTGGCTCCCTAAAGAAGCTAAAGTTAGATGAGAGAGAGGGAGAAGACAACACTGGTGCTCATATTTGACTAGCAAAACACGATTATCCTGTGTGTATTCCCATATTTAGGCACTTTCAATCCTTTAAATTCATTTATCCGCCCACTTTTGAAAGGGATTATCGTCGTGACTAAAATTACGAATAAAGTTGTTTAAAAAAAAAAACTCCCGAAAACTTGTTTGTTTTCCTTAACTATGTTGCTGCCCAAAGCACGTCAAGTCACACAGGAATAAAACGCATTAATTTAAAAAGTAAACACAATTTAACGTCAGGTTAATCGTCATTTGTCCGGCAGTTAAATTAAACTTTGCACCATTCTTTAGCGAGGCTCGTAGGCATCATTATTGTCTGCGGGTGAAGGACCACAGACATAACAAAAAAATACAGTGCGTGTATAGACCTTATCGCAAATACCAATGCGCAAGCGCAGACTGTTGAATGAGGTGCATTGTGGGATAGATATGGATCAAATTTTGATACCAGCAAGACCACAATGCACCTAATTCCAAGCTTTACGCGCGCGCCCCGGTATTTGCGATAAGGTCTATGCAGAGACCGTTAAGTATGCATAGCGCCCTCTGTTGGTTTCGAATCATTTTACAGAAAGGATGGTGTGAAGAAAGTAGCATGTATTGTAGCCATAAGCCCTGAGAAAACAGTGTACGCCACTAAAACAAATTCATCTTTAATTAATAGGCCAATACAGTATGTGGCTCATATTATGATTGGTCTTGTTGAAAATGCAACCCCGCCCACTCACTCTTTTCCGTCGCGCACACAATCGAACCACTAATTTGAAATACTGCCCTCTTTTGTTAAACATCTCTTACACTTTCAGTACTACCCTGGTAATTAATCGACATTCCTTGCCGAAACAAAAAACAACCGATTCTTTTACAGAATCGATTCCGACTTTCGTTATCTTTATGCCACTTTTGCCTATAGATTAGCGTTACCTTTTCAAAAATTAGTGTTCTTTAAAATATTCGACTCCAGTAACCGGCTAGAGTTTCGGTTATTTCTATTATTTGGAAATCGGTATCATTCATTGCAATTATTATAATTAGGAACCGCCATCTTTGTTATTTTTTTCATGCCGGGTTTGGAGGCTGAAAATTGCTTCGTGGAAAATACATCTGTCACCTTTTTTTAGGTCGTTGTTTTTTTATCCTTTGGAAGGTTAGCGCTGATGGCAGACTCTAGTAATTAACTGCATTTTCTGCAGTTATTTCCTACCGAAAATTCCGTCTTTGGCTATCGTGGACTCGCAATTTCATCGGGTGAATTTCAACTCTTCAATTCAACAACGGGGAACGGGGCCGACCGTGGGAAACACTCCCCTCCCCGTCAGTCTAGCCAGTAGCCTGCAGGGCGGCAGAAGGTTGGACGTGAGTGCGGTAAGTGTAAAGTTAGGTTAATTAATGATTTTGAACATATTCGCATTTTTAGGGAAAGTTTCCGAGTCCTGACGAGTATTGTCACTTGTCTTGTTTGTCTTGTCAAAAATAATATTAATCATGTTAAAATAAGAAATTAAAATAAATCTTTAATTATAATTTTAACTTTTAATATTTAAATAAAAGTCATTAATTTTATTTTTATTGTAAAGTTTTAATTTAATTTAAGTTTTGTTTAAATAATGTTGTACAGCATAATTTTAGGATATTTTAATAAGGATTTTTGTTGTATTTGGTTTCTTGCTGAGCTACTCCTTTAAATTAAACTTCAGGCCTAGACAATAGAACTACACTCTGGTCTTGAGTGGAATGATTAGCTGAATTGTTAATGATGTGAGGACAATTTGTCTGGTATTTTGATTGGGAAAAGTTTCCGTATGGCTCCACCACTTTTTCATTCGAAATAAAATAATATAGTATCTAATTTACCTGATTGATATATCCCTTTGGAAAAGTTTCCGTATGGCGCCACCACTTTTTCATTCGAAATAAAATAATATAGTATCTAATTTACCTGATTGATATATCCCTTTGGAAAAGTTTCCGTATGGCGCCATCACTTTTTCATTCTATATGAAATAATATAGGTATCTAATTTACCTCAATGAGATCCCTTTTTGTAAAAATGAGTGAAAAAGTGGTGGCGCCATACGGAAAGTTATCCATCCCTTTTTGTAAAAATGAGTGAAAAAGTGGTGGCGCCATACGGAAAGTTATCCTTTTGATTGTCATCTGGTGATAGGGCACTCTTAAACTCAATAATTATTTAGTAAAATCAAGTAAAATGTGTGTTTATTTTGTTTTACAACTCATAATTGATTGGATTTGGCCTTTGTGCCTTTTCTGTTTTAACATTTTTGGCCTTGGTGCCCTGGTGAAATTTGAGGCCTATAGAGGCAATGACAAGGGCCTCCGGGGCTAGCCCCGTGTTAAGTCTGTCACCACCAAATGTATCTGAACCTAGACCCAGGTTATTCAGTAACTGTACTCCTTTGTAAAACAACTTTGACATCTTTTTAAAATTATTTTTTATGGCTGGGTGTCGGGCAAAATTATAGCAAATTAAAATATGCATTATTGCCTCCCAATTTTTCCCCCCAAATATGTAGTGTCAAGAACACTACATATTTTCAATGTTGATGGTAACATGTTAAAAACTATAAACAAATCTCAGCCATCATTTTCTTCTTCATGAATCTTGATAATGAATGATTAATAATTTTAGTAAAGTAAGCAATGAGAAAATAAAAACTGACAATACTAGCTGTTGCAATTTTCAGGCAACAAAAGCGATTGCCTCCATGACCCTGGCCATTGTCATGGTGCCCTTGAATTGATCCAAGAGAATTTTACAATTTCCTCATATAAACGCCTTTCTACATATTTGCATGAGGTTTGTCACAATGCTAATCCAAAACGAGGCAATGGGCGCAGCCACTGCAAGTGATGGGGAACGTGCGCCCATAGCCTCATTTTGGGTAAGAATTATGACGTCATGCATAATATTAAGAGAGGCGTATAGGGTACCCTTTACCAAGGAGAAAATGCCTTGGTGCCCATGCACTAACGAAGCATACAGGCCTGAAATTACTTGTAACCAAAAGGACCTGTGATTCACATATCTGTTAATGGCTGATGTTTCAACCCCACTCAGAGCCTTTCTCAAAGGGTGAATATGAGAAGGTCTTCAAGAAAAACCTCTGCTTGGGTCGAAAAGTCAGTCCATTGACTAATCTTTCAAAGGGAAGGTACACGTTTGGTAATTGTCAAAGACCAGTCTTCTCACTTAGTGTATCCCAACATATGGATAAAATAACAAGCTTGTGAAAATTTGGGCTCAATTGGTCATCGAAGTTGCGAGAAAATGATGAAAGAAAAAACACCCTTGTCGAACGAATTTGTGTGCTTGCAGTAGGAATAAAAGACTTCTAGCTAGAAGTCTTTTATTATTTGAGTGAGAAATTACCTCTTTCTCAAAATCTGCGCAACTTCAGAGTGAGCCGTTTCTCACAATGTTTTATACTATCAACAGCTCTTCATTACTCATTACCAAGTATGTTTTTATGATTTGTTTTGAGTAATTACCAAAAGTGTACCTTCCCTTTAATTCCAAAATGTTAATTCTGTCTTCCTTGAATGGAATCATGAAATAAATCGATTATACTCTTAAATTCTTGAATTACATTTGAATAAATTCAAATGTAAATCGGCTGCTGTGCTGCAAGATTTGAGTGTCTCTAGCAAACCAATTTAATAATAATTGATTGATAATATAAACGATATTTTGGTTTCGCTTTGACAATACATTCCTACAATTTCTGGCCTTCAAGTGAATTATTAGTCTATTTCAACACCTGACGGCTTTAAACGTAAGGATAAAATTGTAAACAACACATGCAAGACAAAGAAAACAGTGAGCACAACACCCTGTGTGTGGGTGTGGTGCTGGTGGTAGTTGGGGGGGGGGGGTGCCTGGCCTGCATGATACTCTATGAGCAAGGCAATGGGTAGCCTGAACATCTGACGTCACACTTCAAGGCTCGTGAATAACGTCAGAGACCGGCCTTTAGCCGGTGTGTGTACATCAACCTTTGAGCTACATTCATTTCACATAGAGATACGCAGTCAAATTCTACACCAACATTTACAGGCAAGTACATTGTACGTGCACATGCACATATGTACTGTATACAACGCACTTGCATTCGTTCACAGCATGCAGCAGACGACTGAAAGTAAGCTTTCCATATCTGTGATTTGATTGGTCGTCCAAGGTGACCTCAGACCAATCAAAACAAACCCAGATACGGTAGCTTTTAGTCACTGCATTTATCCAATGATATCATTGTGTCCAGTGGAATCACTGGATCTGAGTAGCAGGTACCTGTCCTTACCCTTGGGGATAAAGACAGGGGCCCAGTCTACATGTAGGCAACGGGAGCAAGTTTTGAGACACTGGGTGGCAGCAGACTGAACAGGTAATCAATTGTTCTCTGCAAGGTAAAAGGGTGTCAAAATTTGCTGGAAATTTAAAAACTGGCTGTCGAAAGACACATGGACACCCCTCACGCTAATATGGTTTTCTGGAAATGTGAGCATGCTCAGAATATACGTAAACAATGGAAATTTACCTGGTAAGTCTGCTGCCACCTATGTACATTTAGTGTTCCAAAGTCTGTTAATAAATCTAAATTTATAGACATTTCAAAAGACATTCCTCAAGGCAATGACTTTGGTCTCCGATGCCGAAGAAATAATGGGCCTAAGGGGAAAGGAAGGGGAAGGGGAGGATTCTTACTCTAAGAACTTTACGATCCCTCATGTCCTGTTGTCCTGTTGTCTACGTGTGTTAAAACAATACAGTGTACTTTTGAGAATTCAATCATAAACCACGCCCACTTCACAGTACACGATCAAACAGTTATCAGAAGCTCATTGGAATTTCATTGAATAAGTACATGTAATTGTACACATGCAGTAAATATTTTGAGCTACGGTACTACATGTACAAGCCTTGCAGTCTTGATGTTGATGAGGATTTACTTAGTACAGGGAGTCCATGTTTTTTTGTGGATCAAAACAACATCTCTCTTCTTGTGTCTTACATTTTACCTGCATTGCCTGTCTTACTCATTGTCTAAGTCCAGTGGCTGCAGTCATTGCACATTGCATCATGTTTGCATTCGGACATAGTGGCTCCGGAAGCAGTGATGATGGCTTTAATCAAGGCGCTCGCGGCGGCGGCACCCCCAGATATCACGCACGAAAAAAGACCAGCGCGAGCTTGACATGTGGGGGGTGCTGCGTGCGCCTTGACTAAAGGCTAGCAGTGATGATGTGTTCAGACGTCTGTAAACTAGCCACCACAGTCACCTTTTGGAGACTCTCTCACTGTCTCAGTCCCCAATGAAACATTTAATAAGCTTTCAATAATGGAATTTAGAGAATTTTATACACAAAAATTTCTTATATTTTTACTTTTCATCTCAAATTGATTGAAGTCTTGTCTTATTGTTGGGTGGTCTGTTTCAAATGGAATTTTGAGGCCTACAATGTACAAATGTGGGTGTTATGAATTCAAATTCATTTAAATTCATCAAGCATTTGTTATCAAAATCTAAAAGTGTTGGATGACGTCGCTTTCTTACTTCTGTCATACAAATAATTAATTTGTAGTTCATTCCTGAACTTTGGTGTTATTAAATCAAATAGCATTAATTTTGACTGGTGCAATAATTCCTTTTTTGAAAGTCCTTACAGGCTATGTTTCAAATTTCACTCTGAAAGTGAAAGACTTGTATTTTTTGCTCCACTTTCACTTGGGACTCTATTTATTGGAAAATGAATTCATCTCCAAACTGAATTCGATCTTGGAGCCCCTCTTAACAAGTGGGAATTATACAAAATTGCGTTAGATTATAGATCCACAAAACAGTTTACTTCGAGGATACTTGCAGTAGGCCTACATGTATACTGGCTTTCAGGCAAAGTTATTTATTTTTTAGTCTTTAAATTACATTTAATTCATGACTGTAAATGATGCAGTCATACCTTTAATTTATTCATAAGTTACGTACGTAAGTTGCATCATACATGTAGGAATACTATTTATAACATTGAATTAAATTGCCTGGTTGGAGATACTGTAGTGACATGAAAATTAATTCACAGCATGCCCAAGCTGACTTGCAAAGCGTGATTGCTTTTATAAGTAATAATATTAGATATCGAATATATCAAAAATTGGAATAAAATAAAGCGAGGTACATGTACATGAACATATGAAAGATAAGACAGTTGGTTGGAGAGAAGTCTTTGAACGGAAAGGGTTAAAACGAATAAAGGTGTTTGCGATTTAATCATCAATTCATACTGTTTATGTCGTCAAGTTTTTTTATCATCAAGAAGAGAACCTACCAAGACTGTACAATTATACAAACAGAATTGTGTACAATTTATATTAGATTATGTAGGTCTGACAATGATCATATTAAATTGTTATTAATGTAATTAAAGACACTGGACACTATTGGTAATTGTCAAAGACTAGCCTTAACAGTTGGTGTATCTCAACATATGCTTAAAATAACAAACCTGTGAAAATTTGAGCTCAAATCGATCGTCGAAAGTGCGAGATAATAATGAAAGAAAAAAACACCCTTGTCACACGAAGTTGTGTGCTTTCAGATGCTTGATTTCGAGACCTCAAATTCTAAACTTGAGGTCTCGAAATCAAATTCGTGGAAAATTACTTATTTCTCGTAAACTACCTCACTTCAGAGGGAGCCGTTTCTCACAATGTTTTATACTATCAACCTCTCCCCATTACTCGTTTAATACCAAGAAAGGTTTTATGCTAATAATTATTTTTAGTAATTACCAATAGTATCCACTGCCTTTAACTACCTGTACACAAGTTTGTTGTGACAGCATTCAAACTGTTTTGCATTAAAATATTAAAAACCACTGCATTTTCTAAGGAGAAATTCATTCCACAGAGTCAGGAGGGAGTTCACTAAAAAACAAATTGTATTTTAATAAATTCCGCCCTGGCCCCCTCAGAGTTCCTCACTGATGCACAGACATTAAATATCCCCTACACATTCTCACACACACTCATACAGGGAAGAGCTCACAGACACTAAGAATAAATATTCCAAGTAAAAAGACCCGAAGCCATCCTCTCTGACGAATCAGAGAGCAGATGACGTCAACTGCAAGGATGTATTTTTTTTCCACCTCGGGAGATGAAAATCATGAAGCCCTATGCATGAGAGCAGTGGGTTGATGCTGTATTTTTTACATGCAGTGCACGGAGACACTGTTAGATCCTGCATCACATTTATGAGGGAGTGGTAATGATTTTAGAGTGTCGTTGCAGATGGGGTGACCAGTGCATGAACAATTGGCTGTAAATATCAACACTGACCAGGTAGGATGGGTTATTGTAGGGGACTCTACCCATTGCTTGACCAACTGGTGTTTGACTATGGGTTTTTGTGGTGGGAAATTGTCCGTTTATGCGAGATGCTCGGGTGTTATTCGCTGTAGTGCATGTGTAATTAACATATTTCAAAACCTTGAACGTGCTTCGCGGATTCAACAGATAATTGAGCAAGTGCATCGTGCATGCAGTTGTATAATTTATACAGGGTACATGTAGATTGGGTTTTGTAATGAGAACGCTAAAAATACATTGATAAAAACAGTATTTTGTGTAGACAAATACATGCGTTTACGTAGATGATGTTCACAGCTGTTGGTGTGAGCAGTTTATACAATTTTCATATGTCAGTTCCCGAAAACACAAACATTTTCTTGTTTGTTGTCTTTTTTCGTTTTGTTCGGGTATTGGCATCTAGCCTATAAAATGTGAATAATATGAACATTGCGCAAAAATGTTCTGTGATGACAGCATGCTTCCTATATTTATGACTTATTTTCATTGTATAATTGTGTAGATTTTTGAAAAAAAGTTCAAGTGTTTAAAAATGGTTAGTGCTTTACCTGTATTGATTAAACACCATACATTGTAACTTGTAGTAACGTTAGAAATAAAACATAATTTCTTTTGCCTAAGAATGAGATTGTCTCAATGTAGATGTGTGCATGTAACAAACAAACGCCATTGAATAAATATTCGCAGTTTGCTTATAGTGTACATGAAGCACAGATGCTGCACCGTACTTGTTCATTATCAACGTGCACCATGCCAAGCCATGTTCACAGTCACATGGAAAGTCGCGTGTTTCAATCAGCCTCTGTATCATGGGCAGCGCGACGTATCTCGTCGTTAACCATTTAAAGGGAAGCTCTCAGAATCAATGCTAATTTGCTGTCCAAAAACGAACACACGCTTGTTGGGCGTGTGTAAAATGTACTTATTTGTACGCAATACATTTCAAACGAATCACGTTCTCTGTGAACACCCCCCAGATACAATACAGTTAGACATATCACAAGCTGAAAAAATGAGAGGGGACCAGTTGGTCTTTGGTTTGATGGGTCTTTTGATAGTGCACTCTGCCAAGTCTCTAAAACACAAGACAAAACAAACCCATCCATACTTGAACAAAATAGCCATTTTGAGCCCTGGATTTAGGAGGGTAAGGGTTTTGGAGACTTTCTCTCATTGTTTTCCCCATCTCAATCTCTCAACAGATCTACCATCTCTAAGTTCTTCCCGCATCCAAGATGTCCACCACCCAGACGCAGACCCTTAACCAGGAGGCCATCAGCAACGGCACCAAGGAGGTGATCAAGGGCCTGGAGCAGCTGAAGAATGAGCACAATGACATCCTCAACAGTCTCTACCAGTCGCTCAAGGTAGTCAAGAAGGACCATGGAGACTCTAACCTGGTGGAGGAGAAGACGGGGATCATTGAGAAGTCTCTGGAGAGCCTCGAGTTGGGACTCGGCGAAGCTAAGGTCAGTTTTAGTTTTCGGAATTGTTGCAGAATTATGCAGATTGTATGTTTGTTTGTTTGTTTGTTTGTTTGTTTGTTTGTTTGTTTGTTTGTTTGTTTGTTTGTTGGGGTGTTTGTTTGTTTGATTAGATGATATTCCCTTCTAGGTTGTCAAAGGATCTCCGCAAACTCCCACATGGGGATTCAGTGGGATGAACAGGAAAACAAAATTGTAGAAGATCAGATTGACAGGAGATAGACCAAAAAGCGCTTTGAAAGTGATGGTTTGTAACTTGAATACAAGTACGTTGAATGAGTTTGTACCCTCTGAATCAGGGAAAACGTTCGGTTATAATAATCTTAAAGAAGTGACTGTGCTTGAGTCATGTAGTCATCTAGTCATACGCAGTGTGATGCTTTGTATTGTCATTTGTAATGTATGAGCTCATCCAATATTACGGTGGCTCTTTGCTCTTGATATGTGTGTGTGCACATGTAGCAGTTATCGCCTAGCTGACATTGTCAGTTCCGCTTCTGCCGTTTTGACTATTCTTCCAGTCAGTTTCTTGTATTCCTCCTTGGACTAGAAGTCTTAGGTAGTCCAACCCAGCTGTGCTTTGTAGACGCTTGCCTACTGTCTTGAGGTCTTGGTCGAGCACCACTAGTATAGTGATACGAGGGCGCACATGTCACTAGGGGCATTGGAGGCCCCCAGGTGGTGTTCGCCTTGGTGCCCCTTGACCTTTTCCAGGATTGTTGATTATTATTTGTACATCATCTTAAAGGCAACAGTTGATTTGCTCTGACAATGTATCAAGTATTTTGTTAAAATATTTAAAGGTCACACACTATTCACACACTGTAAAAGTAAAAAAAAAAAAAAAGGGAAAATTAGTTTGCACACCAATGACTTATGCCCTATTTAAGGAAAGCAAGACAAAAAATGGTAAAATAACGAAATGTACAAATGTTAGCCTATCAGTGCAAAAGTTCCCTTTAAATTTTGTTGTTTTCGTTTTAATCAGAGTATTGCACAGTTGTCTGGTTGTGTTTGTTATTTCATCAGTTGGAATTTAGACATCGAGGGCAAGGGATGCATATGTTGAGGGTTGTGAACACTTTGCTAGGCACCGAGGATACTACATGTAGGCACATCTGCTGCTTTTTATAATTATTTATTCTCAGAAATCAATAAATTCCATTCCTACTTGGACTTATTTGCTGCAGAAGTCTGCAATGCACATTTAACCAAAAATATAATAAATGTTAAATTTGCATCGGGGATAAAGAAATATTAATTTGGGTTTTTACCCATACACCGATGTGTGTTAGCACTGTATATACTCAGTACCTTCCAGAGTCCTGTGAACAAATATCACAGGCTTGTTACTGGGGTGGGATTCGAACCCAGGACCCGTCTGATTCTAGAGCAGTGTCTTACCAACACAAAATACTAAACATACCAACACAAAATACTAAACATTTATAATAGGAATGATAGTATTTGTTGAGCTCTCTTTATACTGTGTCACAGTGCTTATTTTACATGCTTTACACGAGTATACATTATTTACAAAGGCTTTTGGTTTGAATGGCATTTCTGCTGTGGCCTTCAAAGAATTAAAACCAATGTAAATTGATAGTTAAATTCTTGTCAATCTTTCTCTGAAAGCTGACATGGGCAATTTGTCAGTTGAAATTATTTTTTCCTCAAAACGCATTCCCTATTTTGAATTATGACTGAGTTTTTCCTGGTGTTTTTTTTTGTGTGTTTCTTTCTGGGGCTTCAATTATGCTAACTGTCCATTATAGAGACTCATTTGCTGGAAAATTGGGGACATCTGCTAAAAGTAGTGAACAATACCATGGTACAAAAACCATGATGTTAATTGTCTGTGTACAACATTAAATTTACATGACATTAGCTGTGTACGTTTGCGGTTCTTTAGTCAGCAAATTTGTAAAATTGTATCTGTCTAGCTGCACTGCAGGAGGAAAGCCTTGACATTGTGTCCTTAAGCAAGACACTTAACCATTGCTTCGTCCTTCGGATGGGACGTGAAGCCGTTGGTCCCATGTGTTGTGTAACGCTTTTTAAAGAACCCAGTGCACTTTTCAAAAAGAGAAGGGGTTCGCCCCGGTGTTCCTGGCTGTGGCTTCTGTATGCGCCGTAACACCTCGTAAACCCTTATAAGGTGCTAAATAATTGGGTCTCAAAATTTATCACTGCAATTACCTATCTTTCTGAAAGTTTCTATTATACTCAGCGCCTTGAATACCTTGTTTGGTAGATACGTGCGCTATATAAACCTTTGATATTATTAAAGCCTCTTCACGAATTCTCCATATCACTCTATCCTGCGCTGTCTGCAATGCCCAGGGTGTACTTAGTTTATCTCTCCATCTTCTGTTCGTCTCCCTCTTTTTCTTGTTCAGTTTCTTGGAGTCCAGTTGGTTGTTTTGCATGCTGTGGTCATTTTTCGTGCGGAGTAGAATGTGTACAGTGCTTTAAAAGTGTCCCAATCATACAGCAGCACACAATACATACAACAGTATACTTTTAAAAAATACAGTAAATGCAATATTGATTAGCTCTCTTTTGAAGGACACACAACAAAGGGAATCTCAATGCAATATTTATTATCTGTCTGTGTGGATCTTTGTTTACCATGTAATATTCATAAAGCATACTCTGTTTTGTGATACTCTAAATTTATAAATTCCATTATAATTTGCACCTACTCAGAAACATGAGAAACTAAACATAACTCTACACAAGATTGAAAGTATGGGAGATTTTAAATGAGTTGATACCATTATATCAGTACATCAGTACTTTAAAAATTAAAAATCCTCTTTAGTAGATTTTCACAAAGAGTTTAAAAGACAAGCCTTATCTTAACTTAGGACTAGCCATACGTTTTTAATATCTCCTAGGACAAGTCCTATATTAGGACTAGTCCTAACTCTTTGTGAAATCAACCACTGAACCTGCCACCTCCCGATTGCCGCACGGGTGCTTTTCCAACTGAGCTACATGTAACCAGTCCTACACATGAAGGTGGGCAATGTAAAAGATCTTAAAATGTTGAACACTGTCGGGCCCAACACAGGGGAATATCTATTTGAAGGGTTTGGCTGTCTTATTTAATTTGTAGCTCACAGGCCAAGCTACCAAGCCCTACTTTGTACACGGTGGAAGGCTTTCAATCAAGTATCGACCTCTGCATAAACTCGTTGACTACATACATTGCATTATTGCGTAGCGTACAACATGCATCTATTCTGATGCAACATTACACATCATGTCAAGTCAGATAGGCTACACATTTATTTCCATTACTTCCATGAAAATTAACGACAAGTACATGCAATTGATGGATTAAAGCCAAAATAAAAATTAGCGGTTAACAAGATAAATTTATATTCATTTTGGTTTTCCACCGATGTGTGTTAGCACTGTATACTCAGTACTTTTCCCCCAGGTCCTGTGAAAAAAATCACAGGCATATTACTTGGGTGGGATTCGAACCCATGACCCTTGCAATTCTAGAGATGTGTCATACCAACTAGAGCATCGAGATTGCCCGGTGGCTAGACATCTTTAAAGATAAATTTAATAAAAAATAGAATTGAGCTGTTTTGATAAGCAGAAGCTTAGAAAATAAATTGAACTTGAAGCCAATGGCCAATAGCGTCAGTTTTAACAATGAAAATTTAAAAACAATACACAAATAGGCATTATAAGCAATGAAACAATAAAAAGGAAATGATTAATAACCAAAACTAATCATAACAACACACTAGAACAACTATTAAATGACTGTACATGTACAGGGGGAGAACCCTACATAAAGACAAGGCATTCACAAATTTAGCAATCAAAAGAACCATAGCAAATGTTGGCTCAAACCCTTAGTATTTATGACTTTAAGACTGCGTTCCCACTGGATCCACAATTGCGAGATCGAGATTCCGCAACAAGATTAGTTGCAGGCGTGAAATCGCGGTCGCGTTCCCACTTGAGTACGATCGCGCATTGATCTCCCTTTTTGGGGAACGGAAGTGGGTTCAAAAGAACACTATTTTGCTAGCATATTGCGGGGTCCATTTGCGCCCATTAATCCATTTGCGCCCATTAATCCATTAAGCCTGTTTCTCGTTGATCGCCCTTTCGGGGCCTTGATCGCCCTTTTCTCGAATTGGGAGATCAATGCAGGGTCTAGTGGGAACGGGGTCTAAGACGGTTGGTGTTGCATTTATAACATTAACTGGTACTTTATGTCTGTGTGTGTACAGGTGATGATGGCCCTCGGTCACCATCTGAACATGGTGGAAGCTGAGAAGCAGAAGCTGAGAGCGCAGGTACGGAGGCTCGTTCAGGAGAACGCCTGGCTTCGCGACGAGCTGGCGGCCACCCAACAGAAGCTTCAGACCAGCGAGCAAAACCTGGCTGAGCTGGAGGAGAAGTACAAACATCTGGAGTACATGAACTCCATCAAGAAGTACGATGAGGACAGAACACCTGATGTGAGTTGCAAGTTGTGTGCTTTGATTTGATTTTGTCGCAAATTATTGCCCTACATGTACAGTATACAATTGTTGCACGTTGTGGCGGGGTCCATGGTGTTTTGTGTACACCCGAGGGGGAAAATGTGGCGGGGGGGTCCATGATGTTTTGTGTACACCCGAGGGGGAAAATGTGGCGGGGTCCATGGTGTTTTGTGTACACCCGAGGGGGAAAATGTGGCGGGGTCCATGGTGTTTTGTATACACCCGAAGGGGAAAATGTGGCGGGGTCCATGGTGTTTTGTGTAAACCTGATAGGAAACATGATGAGGGGTCCATGGTGTTTCATGGCACCTGTTTCATGGTACCCGAGTGTGTACAAAACTGAGTGTGTATAAAAGCCATGGACCCCCATCACAGCGTGCAACAATCAGTTTGTTATACCTTGGTAACATTGTTATTAATCTTCTCAAAGTACTGTTGTCATCTTCAATCATTATAAGAACAGAGTATGCATTTAGTAAGCAGACAAACAGTTGTTCCAATACGTCAACATTGATGATTACTTGATTGATGTTACACAGAGTGAAGAAACAGCAGAGCCACTAGACTTGGGCTTCCCTGAAGATGATGATGATCAACAGCAACCAGAAGGTAACTATAAATAATAATATTAATAATAAACACTAATTCTTACATGATGACGCCCATTTTACAATAACGTGCATGTATTAATGCGCTTTACATTAGCACATTGGTTTTTGGGCCAATAACATTCCTTTAATCTTTCGGGAGTACACAGCCCCAAGCTGCAGTGGTGCAACGAAGGCCTTTTCAAACACAATATCAACCCTCTACCCTCGCAGGTACCCATTTCTACCCCTAGGTGAACAGAAATAGTTATAGTAAAGCATCTTGCTCGAGGACACCAAGTGTCACGACCGGGATTCGAACCCACACTCAGATGACTTAACCACCAGAACTTGAATTTGATGCTCTTAACCGCTCGGCCATGACACCCCACTTTACCAAACTACTTCAGTATTTGTCAATTTATTTGGACTAGGTCTAGGAAAAAAATTGTATGAGAAAATAGAATTAGCTGTTGCCAACTGCTTACCAACCATAAGGACCCTATTGCAAAAAATAATGAATGGTCTGACATTAGTTAATGGCCTTTGAGACAGACTTTGATTGAATCGAAACACTCTGCCATTAACCTTTTTTTTTTCCCCCAAAGAATTTGTGTCTAAGTGAGTAATTATAAAAAATTAGGGTGGGGAAGCCTGTATATCAGTCAAGCGTGAGTTTAATCACGATTTCTAGAACACCAAATTGAAAGTATAATTGGTAAGTGGCCGTGAAATACATGTGTTAAAGAAAAGGAAAAAAAAATCATCATCCAGGCAATGACGGCCAGCTTTGAGGTTTGAGATTTTTTTTAAAGAACCTTTTTGAAAGACAAAACCGCTGTTTAACGTTTTATCGCCTGTAGGGGCGGTAAGGTTGTTCCATTAGTGGGGAGGAAATGGAACAGGCTTGGCAGAGAAGAGAATTAAGCAGTAGCTGTGAAGTTGAGTCGTGCCAAAGCCTGTGGGTAGATTTGCTCTTGCAGAACACACAATTGTACAACCAAATGTTTTTCTTTCTCTTTTTTCTTTATTCTCTTGCAACTGCGATAACAAATGGAGTAAAAATGTTTGCAGATTTGTTATTTTATACATAAATTGTTTGGAAACACCAAACCAAGTGAGAACACTGGTTTTGACAATTACTGAAGGTGTCCAGCCGTCTATTTCACAAAACTCTTCCTAACTTAAGACTAATCTTAGGACTTGGGACAAGTCCCAACCCTGCACTGTAGCATGCAGACCTTAAAATTTATCCTAAGTTAAGACGAGTTACTCATCCTAACTCGAGATAAGACGAGTCCTAACTCTTTGTGAAATCGACCCCTGTGCCTTTTTATATATTTTTTAAAATATTTTTTTTTATGCAAGTCGCCTGACACACAAGGCCTGAAGGCCACTTCAAGGTGTGGGCTACAATTATTTTTTTCCAGAGGCTGTTGCCACCTACTCCTAGGGCTGAAACAGGGTTAACCCCTTTACAGTCCATACGGATGTAGGCTTGGGTATCATCAATTCGAAGCCTGGCCGGTAGAGCAGAAAGCACTACCTCCCCAATTTTATGTAGCAAGTGTCACGACCGGGATCCGAACCCACACCCTGCTGATCAAACACCAGTGCTTGAATCCGGCGCTCTTAACCGCTCGGCCATGACAATGTAACATACATTGCATACATTTGCCTTCTGAAATTTCAATCCTAGTTTTAGACAGCAATGACTCTCAATCCTACTTATTTCAGTACCTCTCCCTCTCCAAAAATAACCCTCGCCCATTCAATATAAATTCACCCAGGAGGAATGAAACAAAAAACTGACAATTGATTTTATTTTAATGCCATGCGGCGGCGGAGGGACGCATAAATGTCACGAGCTTTATGTATAAGAACCATCGGCACGATTCACAAGATTGTAATCTAAAAGGGTTGAATCTTAATAACACACTGGCTGACAGAGAGAACACTTTTTCCTTTTAAAGGCAATGGACACTTTTGGTAATTGTCAAAGACCTGTATTCTCACTTGGTGTATCCCAACATTTATGGAAAATAACAAATCTGTGAACATTTGGGCTCAATTGGTCATCGACGTTGCAAGAGAATGATGAAAGACAAAACACCCTTATTGGACAAATTAGTGTGCTTTCAGATGCCTAATTAAAGGCTTCAGGCCTGAAGTCTCTTAATATTTGAGTGAGAAATTACCGCTTTCACAAAAACACGTTACCTCAGAGGGAGCTGTTTCTCATAATTTTGTATTATACTATCAACAGCTCTCCATTGTTCGTTACCAAGTATGTTTAAATCCTAAATAATGTACTTGAGTTATTTTACCAATAGTGTCCAGTGCTTTTAACTCTTTCTCAAAAACTATGTTACTTCAGAGGGAGTCGTTTCTCACAATGTTTTATTCTATCAACAGCTCTCCATGGCTCGTTACTGTAATTTGTTAAGCTTAATTTACTATGAGATAACCAATAGTGTCCAGTGTCTTTTACTGTTTCTCAAAGACTATGTTACTTCCGAGGGAACCGTTTCTCTCCAACGGCTCTCCATTGCCCGTTACCAGTAAGATTTTATGCCAACAATAATTTTGAGTAGTGAAAGTGTCTGGTAGCCGATTTCACGAAGCGCTCGGATTAATCCTATCTCGAGTTAGGACGAATAACTTGTCCTAGCTTACATACTTACATGTAGAATGGGTTCAATGCATCCTACATGTGCCATCTATGGTTACTGAAGTGAGCTCGTCCTAAGATTAATCCTAAGTTAGGAAGAGTTTGGTGAAATCGACGGTAGTGCCTTTAAGAGGAGTAGTGGGGGCTGTTTTCGTTAGGGTGACATTTAAGCCATGACTCAGACTGATTGTAAACACGTACAGAGAGGAAACCCATCTCTGCAAGGAGTGCATTAACATTTTTTTCCCAGAGAGTCCTGTAGCTGACGTGCAGTCAGACTGAATGAGGTTTTTTTTTTCCAGCGGTTGTACTTAAGTTATTCAAGTTTGGCTGCTGAATGATTTGTTTGCAAGATATGTTGATTAATGCGCGGCGGACGGAGAGCTATGGTTCAACCACTTCTTCACAGCGTGTGTTTTCTTTCTTGTCAGGCCTATATAATGTAATAATAACAATAGCATTTATAGTGTGCAATATGGATTATAGATCCCTCGATATACGTAGTTTTGGTCATTGGGAAAAGACTATGCTATTGTCGAAATGTCAGACTAAATGATTTGTGCATTTAGACCATATTGTAGGTGCTTTTGGTTTGTAAGCATTGCAATAGCTAGTCGAAATCCAGAATTTCTCTTGGCATTTACCATGATGTGGCACAGCAAAGGAAAGGTCAAAAGGTTACCCTATGGACCAATTTGAGGTTTGCATGTCACCATATGGAGAGCATTTTCTCTGGATACTGCTGGAGAAAGAAACATTCTGAAGTACTGAGGAATCAAGCATCTGAAAGCACACAACTTCGTGTGACAAGGGTGTTTTTTTTTCTTTCATTATTATCTCACAATTTTGACGACCAATTGAGCTCAAAATTTTTACAGGTTTGTTATTTTGTGCATATGTTGAGATACACGACGAGGTGAGAAGACTGGTCTTTGACCATAACCAATAATGTCCAGTGTCTTTAAGCCAGAGCCAGTCACATCGTACTATAGATGTGCAATGCATTTTGTCTTGTTTATTAACCAGGGTAGCCCCATCATCAGTGTATAGAAGAACTGATCTCCCTGGGGGGTCCTGGGGGTCACATGAAAAAAACATGTAGTTGAGTCCCTAATTGAAGATTTTGCCTTCTAAACTGGAGGCTTAGAGGGTCTCCAAGGTTGAATTCAGTAAGAGTAACTATAAATATAAGTATGAATAGTAGACTTGCGTGTACAACCATGTGCAAATTCTCTTTTGAGGGAGTGTTGGCTCTGAAAAGAGCCGGTTTGATCTGGACGTTTCGGAAAAGTACGAGTCTCTACAAAATAAATTCTTTTTGTATAAAATGCCACTTTGTTTGATACTCTTCAAAAGATCATACATGTACCTTTAGAACAAACAGATGTACACAAGTGTCCAGGCCTCGAAATAACCCACAGCACCCACAGCAGTTGCCATGGTGCCCTTTGCTTTTGCTGTGGTGCCCTTTGCTTTTGCTGTGGTGCCCTTTGCAAAGTTCCAATACAAATTGGCATTTTCCTCATAGAGCTTCCCCCTTACCTTCAGAGGAAAATTGCTTTCTTCAAGAACGACATGCAAGTCCTGTCTAAGATGTCAAAATAAGGCTTGTTGTATGCTCATTTCAGCCATCTATAAATTTTGGAAAGGTAATATCCCCCCCCCCCCAACCCTACATGTTGCTCAATTTTACAGAGCCCACATTTGTTCTTGTTGTCTGTTGACGTCATGATTCAAGGTTCACTCTGAAAGAGTTTTAAATAGGTTGATTTTAGATCCTTTTAAGGAGAGGTTAGAGACTTTTGGCCCACTTTCATGAAGAATTTATTTATTTGAAAATAAGTGCATCACAAAAACTGCATCTGCATCTGGGAGAGCCCCTCTTTAAAACCTGTTAAAACAGCGTGTTATTGTCATTTGGTTTCACTGAGTATGAGTTGTACTCAACCATCAATTCTAAGCAACCTTTGAGGATGGAAAAAGCAGTCCATTTCACAGTTGACATA
This sequence comes from Asterias rubens, assembly GCF_902459465.1. NCBI lineage: Eukaryota > Metazoa > Echinodermata > Asteroidea > Forcipulatida > Asteriidae > Asterias > Asterias rubens. The sequence continues at coordinate 30,636,065 of NC_047062.1, forward strand.
ATTTTCTTGAAGGATGGCTACGTCTACGTGTGGATCTTGTGGAACTGAAGTGTTTACGTAATGTATTTGAAATGGAGTGTAGGTGGTTACCTTTAAGATGCCTACGTAAAAATAGCTTTATAAGACAAGGCCCTTAGCAAAGATGACAGACTCCCGCTGAAGGTGTAAGATGGAGAATAAGCCATTTATGTGTTCGATTTGAATATTGTCTGGTACAATGAGGTGCTTGATCACAAGTTACCACTTAATAAATTAAGGCAAACTCTAAAAAATAAGAACTGGGTTCTCTGTGTTAAAAATTGCATGATTTTCTTAGCTTCCATGCAAATGCTACATGTACATAAACAGTCTTAAAAGATATGACATGCTTTGCATCTGACAACTAACACTCAGTTAAAAAGTTGCATGCCTGAAGTACATGTATTATAATGTTCTCAAGTACAGCTTCTGTGATGATAATAATGATAGTGGCTTCTTATAGCGTCTCTATCCGTCACTCAGTGACGCTCCTGGCGCTGTAACATACAGTATTTCCTGCAAAGTATGTGGGACTACACTTGAATTATGAGACCTAATCCTTTAGTTAGTTAAGTGCCTTTGGATGAGCGATAGACATACGCAATGATCTTGAAGCTCATGTGTCTTGTGTTGATTGCAGTTTGTGTAGAAATGCTGTTTTGCATAACCTTGATATTTTTTATGACCCAAGTTTAATGAATACTGAGTCATCTTTCAGCATCTGCTTCAACTTACCGGTATAAGGTCAATTAAAAATCAACAGTTTCTTGTCCTGATAACCTTTATTTTTAGAAATCCAAGAACTTATAAGACATGTTTTCCCCACAAGATCCATTAACTGATGTAGACCCGTTGCATTTACCGCCATCTTTGATGATAAACAATTGAAATGTGCACAAGCATGTGTGCGCGGCACACGACTCTCAGACGATAAGTCTAAGCACCCTGAACATGGCAACTGCTGGGGCACCCCACCTTGACCCTGACTAGGTACGGCGACAACTCTATGGGTAATTGTACGTTAAAGGTAAAATTACAGAGTCTGTAAACCTTCTGAATTGTAACATCTGAACAGAAAGGTTCCAGATCTAGAATAAGGGGGACCCACTAGACCTGCAAGCCATTTTTTCAGGATATTTGTCTTCCATCCATCCGGTTACTGAAACAAGAGAGGCAGTGAAAAATGTCTTCCGTGATAAATTTGTGTTTTCAGAAGTATTTTATACAATATTTGTTTAATGGCCGAGGCGACTGTTGTATAAAGAAGCAGTTGGGTACGAGAAACTGTTTTATTTTTTTATTTGGCCTAATTGACAGTCATTTCAAATGTTCCAGACAGGTGTAATTAGTCGGCTGTTTAGTGTTAGGGCAGTGAAAGTTTCATCAGCATCTACAGCACTTCACCAGTAATTGCCTTGACTTGTATTTCAAACCACACCGCCAGTTGTTTTTCCTTTATTATTGGCAATACAATTGTACATCTGTTTGTGTCCTTTGGTTTAAAACAATTGTTACTTGAAATACAAAATACTTTGCTCCTAGTATGTTGAATGTGGTTCTGAATTTCTCCCGATTATTGTACTGTCTCGATAAGATTGTTCGACTCTGATTAACCCATATTAATTTAAATATTAACCCAAATTTCAAGTAGAATGTGGTGGCCCAATTTCATGCCTTTGCTTACCGTAAGCAAAGAATAGGCGCTTACAGTTAGCAGGGAATTCCGCACTTATGTCAAGCGCATTTCACGGATTAGCAGGGAGTTTTGCTTGTACGCATGTGTACTTGTGTGCATGTTCTGGAAGCATGTTTTGCGTACACAGCTGGTACAGAAATTAGGCACTTCTTGCACAGTAAGCAGCGAATGGTGAATGATGATCGTAAGCGCAAAATACGGTGGTAAGCAGAGCTTTGAAATTGGGCCCTGATCACTAAACTCAAATCCGATTCCTGCACTAAGTCTTTCTCCTCCTGGGGTCTAATTAACCCAAATTTCATGGTCAACAGTTTTCCGTGAACGCTAGGGGGAGAATACAGCTCAATCTCCCCAAGGGGGAAGCTTGGCAACTCAACCAGTGAAATATTCCTCCCTACAAGATCGATCTTCTTGTAAGACAGGGATGTCAGCTAAAGTGCTATTCACACGACAGCAATTTAACTGGGGTCCTCGCTTAATTTTAGCATGGTTGTAAAATGTAGCAATGTTTTGACAAGATTTTGCAAGAGAACTTGGACAGAAGAAAAATGGTTGTCCTTTCACACAAGGTACATTTTTGTAAATTTCTACAACCAGGCTATAATTTAGCAAGGGACCCATGCTGAAGTGCTTTCGTGGGAAAGGACTATTAGAGTCTGTGCCGAGGAAGTGAATCTCATTTCAGCTCATGGGTTCTGATTATTATAACCAGCGTGCGGTTAACGTGTCGATCAACCGAACGTGTTTGTTCTGGGGACCTGTATAGGAATTCTATTAACCTTTCATCAGTTCCTTGATGGATTATGTTTGGTTAGTTCAACTTTACTGATTCTAAGGCGGACCCTTGTACAAGATCTGGAAAATCAAACATTCATGTTTTGGGATTATTTGTTGGAAGAATAACAAAGGTCAGACCAGAATTGGCGGCTACGGCTCTGACTTAAGGTGTTGCTGAGGACGTCCTATACTTCAACACATGATGACGCGGAAATCTAGCAATAGCTGTACTCCATTTCAGACACGACCTAGAGATTTTTTTATTTTGAGCTAGTTAAGCAACTCAACCATTGAAATATTCATCCCTACAAGATCTTGTAAGACAGTGATTCATCTTAGAGTCTGTGCCGAGAAAGCGAATCTCATTTCAGCTCATGGATTCTGATTATTTTAACCAGCGTGTCGATCAACTGAATGTGTTTGTTCTGGGGCCTTGTAGGAAATCAATTAACCTTTCCTGGTTGGATTATGTTGTGAGCAACTGATTGATCACGGGCCATGTAAAAAATCTGAAAAAATCAAACGAGAATGGTTTTGGAGTATTTGTTGAAAGGATTTATAACGAAAGTCTACTTGGCTACCTTGTTTAGTGGCATAGTGAAAAGGCACTGAACTAACGATTAACAGATTAAAGGCACTGGACACTTAAGATAGTTGTCAAAGACCAGTACTCACTCTTGATGATCCCAACTTGTGCATAAAATAACAAATCTGTGAACATTTGGGCTAACTATAACACCTTGTACATGTTAACCATTATAAGTATAAACTATATGATTTTAGGTATCATACTTCCAAAATCCTACATTTAGCTCCACTTTATACCTTGCAAGAAAAAATACTAAACGCATTGAATATGCCCCTAGGGGTGTGATAAAGGGCTTTATAAGGACCTGGTAATATTATTATTATTATTATTATAACGTAAAGAAAACCTTCCATTACAAAACTAGTTTCCTCAGTCGCGGTCGAAATCATTGATTGAATTGTACATGAACCAGTAATGATCATCTTATTAGATTAGTGTTAAATTCGACGTGTACATAAAGCTTTCTACAATACGTAATTTCGGATCCTATCCTTCCCCCTTAGGCAAGTCAATATGAAGCAACCTTGAGCAGACTGAATTCTCAATCTAATCGGTCGGTCGGAGGATGCCGTCATCTCGATCTAGTCGCTCGGACGGATGGTGCCGTCATGTATTATAAGTACATGTGTAAAGATGCAGGTGCGGGCTGCATTGGGGGAAAGTGTATTAAATTAACCTGCAAGATGCAGACTCAGTTGTAAGAGCAGGTGCCGAGACAGTGGAATTGATTTGGTGGACTGTCTTATCCGTCGTCTGATCACGAGCAAACAAGTATTGTGTGGGGGTTGGATTAAGAAACGATTTAGATTTATAAACTTACTAATAATTTGTATACATGTACATGTATGGTGTCATGACTGGCTGAGTGGTTTAGCAGCATCATATTTAAGTTGTGGTTGTTAAGTCATTAGAGTATGGGTTCGAATCCTGGTCATGACACTTGGTTATTGAGCAATAGGGTTTACTACTGTATAATTGCTTCTCTTCACCATGAGGTAGTCGGGCACCTGCGAGGGTAGAGGTTGATATTGTGTTTGCAGTGTACTCCCCAGGGAGCTAAGGAAAGTTCTCATAACAAGCAACCTTGTTTATAGGTTTCCTCAGGCTTGCAAGCTACAGCAATTAAGTTTACTTAAAAGGCATCCTTGGTTTCATTACCCAAAATACTATAATAATTTATAATAACAATAAAGTATCTAGTAAAGTATAGAGTGAATTTCGCAATGTCAAGACCAGTCATCCTGAGGAGAGTAATTCAAAATTCAACACCTGTTTCTAGTAAGATGAAATTAATTTAATTGGAACAACTTTTTGTTTTGTTTGCCAACAGACCAATACCCGCAGCAGCAGGCCAGTCCAGGTGCTGCGGCAGCCGCAGCAGGCGGCTACGAGATCCCAGCCAGACTACGCACTCTACATAATCTTGTCATCCAGTATGCGTCGCAGGGACGTTACGAGGTCGCCGTGCCACTCTGCAAGCAAGCCTTGGAGGATCTGGAGAAGACATCAGGTCACGATCATCCAGACGTGGCCACGATGCTTAACATACTTGCACTGGTCTACAGGTGGGTTGACTGATATACATGAACACACAATGTTAAGCCTGGGCGACTAGTGTGACTACTGTCGAAGTGGCGACTATTGATTGTTTAGTCGAGTCGCGACTACCGTTTTTCAATTACTCGATTAATCGTGACACCTTGCCTACTACAAAAATAGTCTCCCTGCTTGCATTGCTCATGACTATTCACAACAACTTAATTTACTTACGAAACACAATCAGACATCAGTGACATAATCCTTCAATCCTTTCAGCGTGAATGTTATATTGCGTGACTAGTCGAGTAGTAAATTTCACAAGTCGCCCAAGCCTACACAATGTCTCCATGGTCAAGTGGTTAGACCGCAGGACTTGCAATCACAAGGTTGTAGGTTCGAATCCTACCAAGCTAGCCCCTGGTTTCACAATGACTAGGATAAGTATTGTCGTCTAGTTACTGAATCACAGCTTCTTGATTCGTGCAGTTCATAATCATTGACATTAAACCAATGTTTGTATGAGAGTTTGCAAACTACCCTGAACAGAAAGATCATCGTAAGAAACAAACAAACAAACAGACAAACACTTAACCGTTCTCACTAAATAAGACTTCGATGTTATTATTATTGTTTCCGTACAGAGATCAGAATAAATACAAGGAGGCTGGTAATTTATTACATGATGCCCTCGCTATCAGAGAGAAGACCCTCGGACCTGATCATCCAGCCGTAAGTACAAACCTTGAGACTAAGGTCATGAGATTCCTCCCTTCTTCAAGTTCCCATATCCCTATCCCTGACTGCAGTTTTTTTCCATCATGCTGGCCTCACATTCTGGAACAGTCTCCCAAGCTTGCCCTGCATTATTTTGTTTCATATGTCTCTGTATAGTTTGTTTATTACATTAGGTTTTGTAATTGTTTGCCCTAGTCGTATAAATTTCGTAGATTAGAGCCTTTGTACTGCAATGAGCTCTGCGTACATTGGAGTCCCTCACAAAAACAAAAACAATCACTGTTTTCACTACTTGTAGGTCGCAGCTGCGTTAAGTAAAATTAAATTTAGATTTGAATAACATCTGGAACAACTTGCTTAGTCACAGGTTAACTGCTAAATTTGAGTAGTTATAAAATGTAAGTGTCGTTTCACACGAGTGATCTCGGCGATTCTAAACAGGGTTGCGATTGCTGGAGGAGGTCTTGATCCCGGTTGTTTATTACGCCGGTCCGTGGTGATTTCATCGCACGGATTCATTTCACACTACGCAAATTTGTGATTATATAACGGGAATGTGATTTCACTCTCAACGACCATGGTTTAGAAAGCTCGCGGGTTTAAGAGACAGCGAACACCCATACACAATTTTGAAATTCGTGTGGCACAATGGTACAAGGCCTCACCCATCTGGAGGTTTCTGTACAAAAGCTTGCCCCCAAGCTTTGGACATGTACAAGTAGCAACTGTCTGAGGAATTCATATTTGAGCAGTGACTAGCAAGTCATATTACAAGACTTTATTATAATCTAGTTTACGCATGGCATACATGTATTTAGAGAGTACATGTACTTTGCTGTCTAACAACGACTGTTTTCACTACTTGTAGGTTGCAGCGACGTTAAATAACCTTGCTGTGCTGTATGGTAAGAGGGCCAAGTACAAGGAGGCTGAGCCGCTGTGCAAGAGAGCTCTGGAGATTAGGGAAAAGGTAAACAAATCCATATAGATCATTATTCTGCGCTTTCACATGGCGTGTCGTGGTCGAGCGGAAAAGAACACCGGACTCAAGCTCTGGTGTTTCTGATCAGCAGAGTGTGGGTTTGAGTCTCTTAACCAGTATTGCTGCGTTCTTCGGATGGGACCAGCTGTAGGCCCTGTGTGTTAGAAAGAACCTAGTTACTTATCGTAAAGAGAAGGGATTCGCCCCGGTGTTCCTAGTCTGGGCCCAATTCCATAGAGCTGCTTAAGCACAAAATTTTGCTTAAGCAATAAAATCCTTGCTTAGTAAAATCAGATTACCGGCCAAGACTCCACTCAATTGTTATGCTAAGTAAACAACAGCTAAATACCAGTCACAAGCAATGTACATGGCATGAAATTTTGGCCAGTAACATGTGTAAAATAAGCAAGCTATTGGCCCCAGATCGGCAGCATATTAAGCCACCTTATTACATAGTGCTTTAAAGGAATTGATCACATACTTCAAAAGGTAGCTCCGCATACCTTGCAGGAAAACATTCTGAGCACTTTGAGACGCCCCTGTAGGGGTGTGATAAAGGGCCATTTATAAGAACCTAGTATTACTATTATTAATTAGTCACAAATGGGTCTGAGCGCCATTGGGCTGCTGCCGTAAAGGCCTTGATCTAGCTACTAGGATGTGTGCTATATAAGAACCAACTATCATTAATATTTGTATTAAAGGATTTGGGTACTATTTGTAACACAAAACACAATGTCCACAGATTTACATTAAACTTACACCGTTTGAAGATAATTACAGTAGAAAGCGTACCTTGAAATAAAAGATGCTGAGTTGCTGTAGTTTTTGAGAAATGAGTAAAACAATGTAGCGAAAATACGTTTTTACATGCAAAAATTATTTTCGTCTAATGATCAGTGAGACGAAAATTATTTTCATGACATTGTTTTACTCATTTCTCAAAAACTGCAGCACCTTAGCAAGTAATATTTTTAGGGAAGCTTTCTACTATCATTATCTTCAAACCGTGTAAGTTTAGTGTAAATCTGTGGACATTGTGCTTTTTGTCCTACAAAAAGTACATACACCCTTTAATGTGCATTTTAAGTACTTGTATTACCTTTCATTGCATATTGAACATTTCTCTTGATCTGTGTTGGTTTGACTTCAATACTAATTCAATTTCTGGTTTATAGGTGCTCGGAACGGGACACCCGGATGTCGCCAAGCAACTGAACAACCTTGCACTCCTCTGTCAGAACCAAGGCAAATATGAAGAGGTAATTCAGATTGTATTAAAATTGACACTTGAGTCTCGGCTTCTCATTAAGTTGTCCACGTTCAGGTCCTTGCCTTGAGGAGAATCAGCATACATTTGCAATTTGTGGGATATACTTTCAGTTTGTTGGGTGTCATGGCCGAGTGGTTTAGGGCAGTAGACTCAGGTTCTGTAGTGTACAGAATGTGGGTTTGAATCCTGGCCTTGGTTTGATTTCACAAAGCAATAAAAGCGTGACAAATTTTAAGTATCACCATAGTGATTTGTATTGTGATATCACACTTAACTTAGCAACTACGATTGATTTGCAGTTACAATCAATCTTAGATCTTTGTGAAATTGGCCTCTGGTCAGTGCTTCTACCACCCACTCGAACAAATGGGTACCGGTGAGAGTTGGGGAGTAACTTGCAATGGACTGGCATCCTTTGCGGGGGGAATAGAAATATTCTCAGTCGCTTCAACTCAGAAAAGCAGATATTTTTTCCAAATTCAAAAATCATCTCAAAACATATCTATTTCGTTAACAATAGCCTCAAAACTTTTGGTTGTCTTGTGTCATTGTGTATTAGCAGAGTTCTTGTTTTTTGCACCAGGAGTGTCATCATTGACAGACATGGCGCACTAGAAATGTTCATCATTGTTATTATTATTATTATTATTGTTATTATGCCAAGGAAACCTGATGCAAACATAGGTCTGATAAGCCATATTGGCCCGGGACAGACTTGGATTTGGTAGGGGTAGTCTGGGAAGAAAATCCACTTGTACTTTATGAAACATTTTTACTGGACCAGCAAGATCAGTGAAAAGGACTTGGAAAGGACTTCAAAGCTGTGTGCACTACATGTACTAAATGTTTTACCTTTCTGGACCTGATTGGCTCTTTAGGTGGAATGGTACTACAAGCGTGCTCTGGAGATCTATGAGACTAAACTAGGTCCAGACGACCCTAACGTTGCCAAGACGAAGAACAACCTGGCCTCGGCGTACCTGAAGCAAGGGAAGTACAAGGCAGCGGAGACGCTTTACAAGCAGGTCTTAACCAGGGCTCATGAGCGGGAGTTTGGCGGCACGGATGACAAGGATAGTAAGCCCATATGGATGCAGGCTGAGGAGAGGCAGGAGAAGGTAGGGTTTGTTACATGTATGTTTGTTTTGTACACAATCATAAGGGGAAAAGTTTACCAAAAGCGCACTGTATGCTCAATCTTTTTTTTCCATTGTTGACACCTAACACAAAGACCATTATAAGCTGACAGTTTACTTGCCTGTTGACGGAAAGATGTTTGCTTGATGCAGAGGTGACACAGAACGTTTTTTGCATATTTTGTATTGACGTTGCACCCATTGCTCAAAAAATGTTTTTGACGAGAGAGCACATTTTGCAAATTACATTAAGGGGGCCACTGATTGGAAGTATACTGAAGTTTCACTTGTCTGTTGAGGGAAATCTTTTGACACAGAACACTGTTGTATAAAGTTTACTTCTGTTTTGATGCACATTATATGCTGGATGGAGATAAATCTTGTTGACAGGGAGTACTTTCTGCAAATAACGGCGCTACTGACAGGAAGGATATGTCTGCTGTGATGATGGCGTCAGGTGAATTAGGTCAATAAACACATTGTACAGACCATGTGACCGTTGTTTACTATAAGTGTGATAATGTACATTCTTGGGTTTTCTAACAAGATAATGCACTGGTCATATGGGAAAATCCAAGAGTTCTAAAAATAACAGTTTAACAAGATTTGTGATGTGCCCCCTCTAATCATATTAAAAGTTGAAAACAAGTTAGAAAATTAGAATGTGCAATCTTCATCAGATATATTAAGATGTTTTCTTCCATTGAGCTGTGTACAAATCAAGCTTGCAGGAAGTCCAGGCTCGGTGGCTCTTTTGTAAACATGTGATGTCACAGGTCACATCGTCTATATAACTTCACAAGCCTAAATTAGTCCCTTCACAGTCCATTGACATGATTGGTTTACATCAAAGATGGCGGCCAATGCGAGGGGTTTATAATATCACACATCCTAATGGCTTGTACTTAACATGTCCCATCAGCTCACATCCGCCGTTTGATAAAGACATACCAACAACACTTCTAACATATGAATGTTTTTTTCCTCCTTTTTTGTTTCTATTTCCCCCCTTGTCATTGTTACTTAGGGAAAGTTTAAGGACAATGCTCCGTACGGTGAATATGGTGGCTGGCATAAGGCAGCCAAAGTTGACAGGTACAGGTATATTCCCCGCACATTCCTCTGCGATCTTTATGTAGTCTTGTGTCCAAGTCTGAATGTTTTTGTATCTTGTCCTCGTTGAGTGTTAGATTACAAGTAGGTGGCGGAATATCTCTACTCAGGTAGGCTGTTCATTTTTCCCCCCAAGTGGGGGAATACTTCTACAGCGTAGTTACACGTTTGCATGCTGCTTTTTCTCAGGTAGTGAATATGAGGTACCAGACGATGGTGTTGGGGTTGGGGTGACTTTACTTCTTGTTGTTTTTAAACCGATTATTGTCATCTCTACCATTTTGGCTGCATGTAGTTTCTTCTTCTCAATAGGTAGAGGTAGCTTCTAAAGAGAGTTTGTCAAGCAATTTCATTGAGCTAAGCATATTATGGGGGCAAAAACAATATGGAAATCTTCTAAAATTTTATATATGTCATAATTGCATCAGGGTGGCGTCTGTAAAATGTTCACAGTTTTCAGTGCTTAAGGGATTTGAACTGGCTTCTCATTGAGCGGTCATGTCAGTGATTTAGGGATTAAGACCTACTCTAGAATTGCGGAGGTCATGGGTTCGAATCCCACCCGAGTAATATGTTAGTAGATTTTCCACCCACAAAACTCATGGGTAGGGGTGGGGGAGGAGCATTCAGTACAAAGCTCATTCACACATTTATGTATGGTCAAAACCCAAATAATATTATTGATTTGATTAATTACAGGATTGTATGAAATATTCCGTTTAGGCCTACATGTACTTTTTACTTAAAAGATTTTGTAGTCGGTTTTGGATATTTTCTCTGATTATGGGTACCTTCATTATGAAGAATAGTTTGAACAATGATGGCGCAAGGCAGGGTTAGATTGTTCACAAAGCGGAGAGAATGATCTTAACCCTAATCACACCAAACCCATACAATTTTAGGGTTCAGTGAGTTAGGGTTAAGACCAGTTAGCCAAAGCAGCGATCGTAAATGCCAAGCAAAACACAATATCGCGAATCAATTCAGTTTTTTTTATACGGATCGAAAAAGTATTCTCACTTACTCATTTTTTATTGGATCTTTTCCCACATTGCAGTAGTAGCCCCACAGTGACGACAACTCTGAAGAACCTTGGCGCCCTCTATAGACGACAGGGTAAATACGAAGCTGCCGAGATCCTGGAAGAATGCGCGTTAAGGTCCCGAAAGAACGTAAGTTAACGACCTCCTCTAAATAACTCAAAATAGGGAGTACTGTTTGTAGGTTAAGAGTTCAAGTGATAATTTCGAGCCCTGCTTAAACTGAATGAATGATCTAGACATTGTGTGCCTAAAATATTTTTGTCATTGTCATTCAATTTTTTTTTGTAATCGTAACTTGAAGGCGATGGATGCAGTTAAAGAATCCAAAGTGCGAGAACTCCTGACGAAAGATCTCTCCACCGATGTCCCACGCCATGAAGCCAGCCAAAGAGACCGCAGCAAACACGACCATCGGCGCAGCAGTGGCGGCTCAGGGTCGCGGAGAGAGAGCACGGACAGCGTGTCGTACGAGAAACATGACGGCGCCGAGGAAGTGAGTATTGGCACAGCATGGAATGGGGTGAGTACTGCAGTATTCGTTTGACCACGCAAAGGCACTAGTGTTTGTTCTTTCAAGACGCACAAGCAAAAAAAAAAAAACTTTTCTTTGAGTGTGGTTTCAAAGGGAGCTGTCTTAGAGTACTGGGGTTCCGAGGCAGGGTTTGGTTGGAAAGGGAATAGAGAAGCATGATTTAGGGCTTGGTGATGAGAGCTGTCTTTCTTGTGGTAGCTTAGGGTTTTAGCTTTTCCTGATAGCGGCAGAACAGTGCGATAGATTGGCCAGAGTTGGGCTGTGTCTGATGGGAGTGGCTTTGGCGGTGCGATGGATGTAGCCCATCTCATAAAGCTGGTAATAGACCTTATGCGCTGATGTCATATCAGTAGGGGGCCCTCACCTAGAGGTTAAAAAGCAGCCTTTTATTGGCCAAACATGTGGGCCGCGCATACAAATGTGTGAATTCTTTTTTTCGTCATCCTTTTACCTCTTAGATGTCAATGATGCCAATGCATAAAATTTTGCTCAGCAAAGAACAACCTGGGCACCAGTTATTTCCTTGCATACTGCATGTCATTTTGGCTGGTGTCTGTTTCTGCTTGTTTTTGAAGGAGCAGATTTATTTGCTTTATGAAACTGGTTCCCTGCCAGCTTGGTAGGGGGCAGTCAGAGTACCAGCCGAAGCTCTCATTTTCAGACACGGCCAAATGTTTTGCTTTAAAGCTACGAGTTAAAAATACATACTAACAAAACTATCCATCCTATAGTACATGTACTCTCTCTCCGTCCACTGAAATCATCTAATCCAATGGAATGCATTGTTTTTGTTGATTTTTGTTGATTTTTGTTTTCCTGAAAATGTCCCAAGTTGGTCTTGCAGATAACTTCCTCCCACATCATGCAATGTTTGTGATCTGGTTTATTTGCACATGAGATTCATATTTGCAAGTGTCACTGCATGCCTCATTTACTGCCAAAAAAACAAAAGAATGCATTGATGGAAAAGTTTCCCGTCTTTAAGTTTTCTGCCCCCATTCCCTCAAAGAAAGTGGATGAATGAAGGCAGGCATTCTGTTAGTTTCTTCTGATTTGATCTTTCGCACTGTGTTTGAAATTTACGTAGCACGTCTTGTGTAAAAAGCTAGTCATTGTACCAGACATTATTCAAATCAGACTCGCAAATGGCTTGTTAGAGAGACAGAAAATCTTCACAACAAAGTTAGTACATGCTGTCAGAAGTACTTTAAGAACCTTTTAGAGACAAAAGTGACCATGCAGCAACTGTTTGCAGCCCTGACTGTGATGCACATGCCACCCTCTGCAAATTTTTTCATAGGTTTAATTACACTTTGGTTTTCTTAAAGCCATTGGACCCTTTCGGTACAGAAAAAAAAAAAAAGTTCACAGATTTACAAATAATTTACAGGGTTTACAGAAGGTAATGGTGAAAGACTTCTCTTGAAATATTAGCCCATGAAATGCTTTACTTTTTGAGAAAACGGTAAAACAATATAAATTCTCGTTAGCGAGAATTACGGATTTGTTATAAACACATGTCATAACACGGCGAAACGCGCAAAAACAGGAGTGGGTTTTCCCGTTATTTTCTTCCGACTCCGATGTCCGATTGAGTTTTTTTATATATAAGTTGTGATACACGAAGTGTGGGACCTGGACAATACTGTTTACCGAAAGTGTATAATGGCTTTAAAGTGGCTAAAATGCCACCAGCAGAGAGACCAGCTAAAAAGAAGCTTGTAGTGTGAAAACATAAGCACACATTGTAGTACTCGTAGGATACATACATTACATTACCAGCCCTGTATTCTTTGTTTTTGAAAGGGCAAGGGTACCAATGCATTTTCTCCCTGGTGAAGGGCACCCTTTGAGGAAATAATAAATTCTGTTTGGAGCATTTGAAGGGCACCAAGGCAATGACTAGGGGGCATGGAGGCAATCGCCTTCGTTGCCTCCATAAAGTATCAGGCCTGGTTTTTTAATGTAGCCCGATGAAGAGTGTTGGTCAGAACGATGCAAATTTCGGTGTTGAACATTTTTTGGAAGAAAAAACAGTAGGTGCCCTCCCTGGAATAAATATTGGTGAATATTTTTGGTGGTAGTGGGTAACAGCCTTGCTTTGTGCCACTGCTCTTGTCATTTTCACATCATCCACTTATGTAGATTGTTATGGAATGACAGAATGGCGTAGGCTTCTGTAAAACGCTCTCTGTTCTGGCGACTCTCTCCTGATTCTTGTTTATTTGTTCATGAGAAGAAACTTGCAGTGGTTGTATCGTAGAGTTATATATTAATAGAACTAGAGGGCGCACTTGTTATACATGTACACACATATAAAGGCTGTGAACTTTGCTCTCGAAGAGCACAGCACTTCTAGGAAGAAAATGTTAACTTGCATTGCAATCTTGCAGAGGGCACCAAAGCAAAAGCACAAGTCACCACATCAGGGTGCCATGGGTATCGAGACCTGTACATGTAGGCATCACTGTCACACCATGGGCACGAATCCCATGTAAATTGCCTACAGATGCCCACTTACAAAATGTTGGTTGTGTCAACTGGTTCATGACCTGGTAGGTTCAGCTATTTTCTCAGTTGGCAAAAATCCTTTTTGTCGGGCTTTGTCACATGGTTTTGAACGCCCTCTAGTTCTGATAACTCTATTGGTTTTATCATACTGAGTCATTTGAAATTAACCGCGCAGTATCAGAGATAGACCTACCCTATTTTTGGTTTGGACATAAAACCTAATGCATGTGTTATTTTGGCATGTGTAGAGGAGCTAACATTCATTTATACTCGTTGTTGTTTTAAACATGCTTCAGGTTTTACAACTGGAGTTTGCATATATTCTAACATTTGTAAATGTGTACTGTATGCGGCTACGTTCTTTTAATTCTGATTAATTTGCCATTCGCTAACATCTCATTTTCCCAACTAAATTTCAGCATTGCATCACTGGAGTAGTTTTTAATCTAATTTGGAGAAGCCAATGTCAAATATAATATCAAGTTGGTTAGGAAACAAGGAAGACAAACGACCTACATTTAGCCATCCATTTTTATTTGTTATTAACCCTTTCATTACCATCTAGGCGACTTTTGTCATTGCATAAACAAAAACCTCACTGAGCAAAAAGGTCATTTGTTATAAAGCTCTTGGTTTGTCTGTGTTCACCCTCCATACCCAAGCTTGCCATCGTTTGAAAGAGAATATCAGATCTTTCTAACGATGATAAAATAAAGCAATCCCATCAAATTAGAGTGGAAAGATCCAAAATGTTATGCCAAATGCATGGAGCGCAGTACAAAATATCTTTGAGTTTACAGATGACACTGAGAAAACACAGACAAAGAAGTTGGACATTTATAGACCTATCTCAATGTTCTTTGGATTATATGAAAGGGAATTTAACAAGTACATTGTACATGTACATATAAGAACTTTTTTGTTTCTTATTTCAATGTAAAACTATATCTTCAAAGTAATAATAGCGTTGGTATAAATGGCTTTCCGAGAATTTGTGCTTCACACTTCAGTGGTCAAACAACGCAGTCACCAGCAAATGTTTATGTCAAAACAATTTGGTAATAAAAGGGTTAAGTAGAGGTAGTCCCAGCACCCATATACTTACAACATGCTATAGATGTGTCACCACAAAGCTTCAGGAGTTAACAGAGCTGCCAACTCGACCTGATTCTGCAGAAAGTTCCCTGAAAATAAACCAATCTTTCCATGTACTGATGAACAAATCTGAAAATCTCCTTGGCAAATGTTGGCAGCTCTAGAGTTAACCCTATCCCATCTCAACCCCCCCCCCCCCATCTCCCTCCCCCCCCCATCTCATGCCCTCAATTAAAAAATACATTAATACATTATTTCCAAGGCACTAACCGTAACAGTAAACGTTGCAGTATGAAGCAGTTACAATAACGATATTTGTCATGCTAAGCACAATGAGCTGTGACTCAAAACCCTTGCAGACACGCCACCCATAAGACCGACTCTGGCCAAACAATTAAAGCAACACGCCCATAAAATGTCAAAAATTGACCACCAAGGGCCAGCATGAGGATTTTCACATCATCATATATGGAGCATTTTCTGTATATTCTGATGGAGATCTGAAACTTTTGGGGGACATCGTTCCATTCTCAATGCCAAGTTCTTATTGAAGAAAATCAGGTTAAAGTTTAAAGGTTTTGCCAGAGTCAGTCACATTATTGACATGCAGGCCCGATACTTCTTGGGGCAATTGCCTCTATGCCTTTGGTCATGGCCTTTGTGCCCCTTTGAAATGTTACAGTATAACTGAAAATTTCCCTTAAAAAGGTGCCCTTTACTAAGGGAAACCTGCCTTGCCCTTAGAAGAAGGAAGTGTCAGGCCTGTATATTACCATACACAACTCCTTGGGGCTGAATCACACAACCACACGCTGCTTGAATCTCACACAGAATGCCTCATTAACAAGGCAAAGTTTACCCCCAACAGTATCAATAGACTGCAAGTCTTGTACGTTTTTGAACATTTTGGGGAAATAGCATTGTTAATTTACTTTGATATGCAAACAAAGTGACGCTCTTTAAAGGTAGGGTCATACTTTGGTAATGATTCTGAAAATAAATTGTGTAACTTTAATCCAAAAATCGTCTGCTTGTTAAAAATTGTATGGTTATAAGCATCCTGGCGAATTATTTTCACCTGAAGTGCCCCTGTTGATGAGAAATCAATGGAAGTATGTTAAAAAAAAGTTGAATTTCCAAACATTGCCTGCAGGCGAATTTTGGAAAATTTGGTGGTGCCCGTTTGAATGCTGCCCTCAAACCAGCTATTAGAGACGCTGAACCGTGTTGGGGTGAAAATACCCGAGTGACATTTTTTCCTGTTTTCTCAACAAGTACGTAGACTGAAAACTTTCACAGGTGACTGTTCGTGTTCGATCTCTCTGGACAATTTTTCCTATAAATCGACAAAAATCAATAAAAAATAGACAATGATCCTACCTTTAATAGGTTCCAGTGTTCAAACATGTGCGAACATGTGCTAGACTTGCACAGTCTTTATGCAGTCCATGAGTTTTACTGTTAACAATCATTGCAAGGGTTCTCTCCATTGCAAACTAGGCTAATGTACACCAGGTTTTTTTTCTCCAATTACTGACACCACATTTAACAACTCTAAGAACTGATCCCACATACCCCCTTTGTTACGTCATATGTAAGGGGTCTCTTGTTATGTGCATGTAGTTTTCTTTGCGTGCTTAACTACAAAAACATAATTAAATCAAACATTTTGTCAAAAATTACACTTTTGTAATCTGTTGACAGTGTAATTTCAAAATGTGGGATTCAGTTAAATGAAAGAGGGTACGGCATGTGCATCTAGTGAATGGGTTGTATGCATTTTACTTTCTGCTGTTGTTTTGCTAAAAAGGGAACTGGGAACTGGGGAAAATGCACGCTGTAAACAAAATCTTGAGTCTAATTCACAAAGCTTCTTTGTAAAAGGGGAAGACAAAACTACCCCAAATCATGCCACCGCTGGTCAAGCATACTACAGTTCTATGCCATACACATTGTTAATTCTTAATCATTTCTGTCACGTCTTACATTTTCTTTGCCTCTTTGTGTTTTAATTAATTTCATCTTAACGAGGGAGCCGAGAGATTGTTATGTCTCAGAAATTTGACATCGTGTTAATTTTCTTTTAACAGATACATTTACATACACCTTGGTTCATCAAAGGAACATTGCTAACCCTTTGTATTTTTAACGATTGTTTTTTCAAAATAATTTTTTTTCTTTTTTAATGAACAAGGGCGAAGCTGCACGTTTATGAACCCGGCATTCTAACCCTTCATGAAAAACTCAGAACTCAAGTTTTGGGCTTAAAGCAGGTCTCATTTGTGATGCGATTAAGCAAAATAAAGTTGTTTGTCAACGCATGTAAATTTCCATTTTGTTGTACATTTGAAAAGAGCATAATCTATGCTTGATTCTGTTAAAACCCCATGTTGATACTACCTTTGGTTTATGCAAGGAGAAAACACCATGAGATTTGAGAGAAAAGAACTGAGAAAAGGGGGTTTGAAGTCAGTTGTTTATTAAAAATCCATGGATGAATTTTGTCTCATGCTAATTTTAACCCCTTTTTGAAGGAACTTGCCAATACAAAATAAATTATTTTGTACTGTAGCATTTAAATTTACACAAATTTTCTTTTTGAAAAATGTCACCCCTCTTGGCCTGTTTTGGCGTGTTTTTCCATAATACTAATATTACTGACAAACTCTCATTTAACTTGATCGCACCACATTTGTATGAATTTATCTGACGCATTCTGTTGAGGTTCAATATGCAAACCTTTGGAAAGAAAAACATAGCAATGAAAATAGTTCAGATGATTATTAAATGCAAAGGGGGCAGTGTTTCTTCTGAACATTCAAATATGAGACAATCCATTCCTTCCCTTTCAAATTTGGTTCCATTTTAATATGGTTTCTTTTGTAGGTACTTATAGAAAAAATAAGTAAAGTTAATAACTTTTTATGAAATCAATTTGAAAAACTTGTGTATAAACTGTTGTGGAATTCCTGTATTTGATGTGTGTATTACAAATTGAATTGATCATCCAAATGCTATGCATGTGACACCTGCTCTGGACTACTGTGTACATGTACTATTAGCACTCATGCTAAAACGAAAGTTCTTTTATTTTGTTTTGTTTTGTAGAATTTATTCTTCTTCCAGGTTAGGAGTGTTTTTGTGTTTTGTTAAAATGTTTACGGCTGCACTTGTCGGCTGTCTTTGATTGTTCTATTAACTATGATTTTTTTATTTCAGCGACGATTCTACAAGACATTCTTTTATTAAAAACTGGTGTGAGTGTAGCAAGGCATTGTAAAATGTGCACACGCCCGGTAGCATCAATGCATGCTTGTTTAGTTTATTGGTTCACGTTGCATCTAGCGGATCGGCAGAATTGTTAATTCACCTCGGCATACCTTCCAACTGTCCCTATTTTCAAGGGACCGTCCCTAATTTGGAGAATTCCAAAGTCAAAAAATAGGGACAGTCCCTAATTCTGAAAATCTTGTAATATTAAAATATGCAACTAAAACATTTGATGTGAATTTGGTAACGAAACTGTCTTTCATACTAACTGATGGCCATGATCTTAACTTTCGTGATGTTACAAATGCCTGAATCCAATTTTGAATTATTTTGTTTCATGCCCATTTGTGTCTTTGCGCACATCTACTCACAGACTGTAGGTGTTGGTGCCTAGACACACATCTGGCCAGTGTCCCTTATACTGACTCTGCTATGTTGGCAGGTATGCCTTGGGTGGTCAGAGCAGGTCGTATTAAAATGATGAAATTAATAAATTGGAGCGGCTTCCGTTTCTAATGGAATTCCACTCTGCTTAAATTGGAAGGGAATTCAGAGTTAATTTTGATGCTGACTTTTGTGAACATTTAGAGGGAGGTTCTCTGGGATACAGTGGCTCTGCTCTGAGTTTATTTTATCCAAATCTAAATGGCAAATTTCTTCACACATCAAAGAACTTACTCCATTATAAACCTAATCATTTTCTAATTCTGGCGGGACTGTGGGATTTTCTTAAGCCAGAGGTGAACATTTTTTCTGTTGCTTTATTTGAAGGAAAAAAATAAACAAAAATTGGGGCATGCCATTTTTTTAAATCAGCGTCAAGTCAGCAATTACAGAAACAGATTTTTTTACAAAGCAAGACGAGTTGCTTGGTATGTGGTTGTTAGGAGTGCAACATTTGTCTGGAAATTATGTTGTCTTGCATCTGTCAATTGGTTTTTGTCTTTGTGTTTATTTTGTTGAGTTTAATTTGGTTGAAGGCAGCAATAAGTTGAAAAGAAAGGAAAACCCCAAAATACAAACAAAAAACAAATTATGTTAGTCCGACATAAATAAATCCTAGAAATCTGTTCAAATTCTTTGGAGAGGCTAAGAAACATAAGCATCACATTTTAAAAATATATTTTGGCTGCCCCTTCTCCACAGAGCTGTAATTATGGCTGAATGTTTGTGAGCAAAATTATTTGACTTGATATACGTTGAAAAGCACAGAGATAAGTAGAAGATGATGAAGAAATGTTCAGTATTACATATAGATGTGGGAGAAAACACCCACCACAATCAGGTATAGACTGAAAGCCAAACCCATTTCACTGCATGGGTCTTATCCAGGATTCGAACCAGGGTCGAGGGTCCCAGAACCACGGTTCCGGGCTTGGAACCCTAGGGTCCATGATCCAAATAGGGTCTGGGATTCTAACCAGGGTCTGGGATTCAAACCAGGGTCTGGATCCAAACCAAGGTCCATGATCCAAATAGGGTCTGGGATTCAAACCAGGGTCCATGATCCAAATAGGGTCTGGGATTCAAACCAGGGTCTGGATCCAAACCAAGGTCTGGGATCCAAACCAAGGTCTGGGATTCATACCAGGGTCTGAATCCAAACCAGGGTCTGGATCCAAACCAAGGTCTGGGATTCAAACCAGGGTCCATGATCCAAACCAGGGTCTGGGATCCAAACGGGGGTCAACAGAAAGGCAGGGAAAGAAACCACTGAGCCAATCTAATCCGTGAAGTTGTTTTGCTGTTGACAATGAATGAACTTTTCTTCATTACTCAGAAATGTGAGATTTCTTTGGGTTGAAATGCGATGCAGCCAGCATGGTCAGTTTTTTCTTTTGTTTGAAATCCAAGCGAATGTGACAACAATTTTAGAATGCAACTTTTATGAGTGAATGCTTGTGTTTGTACATGTAGCATGTGCTAAATCATGCTTTGTACCTCCCCTCCATGAACATATATGCATTGTTCTGCATGAACCACAAAGAAGCAAAATTTAAAAAGCTCAACGCAACAAAGCAAACGAAGCAAAGTGCCTGAAATAATTGTAGCTACTCTACATGCATGACAGATACTAACATGCTATAAAGCTTTGCAGTAGTTTTTTTAAAGAATTTATACTCAAAACAACGAAAAAATTGTTTGTGTTCGTTGTGAGTTTAGGTTGAGTTTATGTATTTATGGTAGAGGTATGCTTGTCAAAGGTTTTTGGAATACTAGAAAAAAAGACGGGTAGTGTGTTTTTTGTATTTGCGGTTGTAATGATTGTCAGCCATGTTGTGTCATAATGGTGAACAAGGAACCAGACCTGCTTTCACAAAGGTGTACTTCGGTTGCAGCAAAATCGGATCCCACCATTTGTTGCTGTTTTACCCCTACGAAGATATGCATTTATACAGTCCCTCTGAAGCAAATATATTGTAACTTTCCCAGAACAAAAGTATCACATTTAAACAAAAAAATGAAATTGACGTCATCTTTCAAAAGTCACTCGACCCCTCCATCTTCTTCATTAAGTGTCCAGACAGAAGCTAAACACAGTTTATTGCTCCATGGTTCAGCCCAAACCAACGCATTGTTAAGCTTTGTCATTTAGAAACCCTCCTTGAAAAAAAAAGTTAATTAAATTACATGCTAGATAAATAAATGAGGAAGTCGTGTCTAGACATTTTCTATCCCACTTCTGACACTGTATCTGAGTGCTATGCATTCATATATGTCACTGTTGACATGAGATTTAGATTGCATGCCGACTATCCTACAACTGTTTACTGATCAATGATAAATACACTTTGGCATGTATGGATGCCTACAATCTGATAAATGATACAATGAATTATAAATTCAATGCATGTTGTAAACAATACAGTGTTCAATTTATATGTTTCTCAATATCCATTGAGGACTGACAGTTTGTTTGCTTTTGAACAAACAGTTAATTATATGTAGCAGGAATGTAATTCTTGTAAAAGAAAGGGTGGTAGAAATGTATATTAAAATGTCTCTTTTTGTACAGGTATATATCACAACATTTCTAATGAGAATTCTAGTGTAACTTGATTAAGGGTCAAAAGAATGGGAGACTTTTGGGAAAACAAGGTGGTAACAGACTTCTCCGCTGAAATTATTGTTTTGGGATACGTGAGCAGGCTCAGAACTAGTGGGAATGCACCATAGAGTTATAAATAAGAACTAGCATGACTAGAAGGCGCAATGGTGATGCTACATGTACGTGCACAAACGCGACGGGACCACTAGGAGACATGTGCGCCATTTTGTAAGAATGTTGTACGCCGCGTTGAATATGAAGTGCACGTTGATGTGTGTGTTATGATAACGCTATGCGATGCTGTTTTGTCAACTTAATAAATGGCCGCACACCGGCCGCGTATCGAGGCCAGTGCGCCCTCTAGTTCTTATATATAACTCTGTGGAATGAACCTAGTAAGTCTGCTGCAAAATCGCATTCCAAAGTCTCCCATTGCATGTATTTGCTTTGATTGAATTGTATATATTGGACTTTTTGTTTACAATGACTGCGAAAAAGCCCGCCAAAAACCCTGCAGGTTTCTTGATCATTGAAAATGCTGATTTTGTTTTTCCTTTTCAGGTCATATTTTAATCTCTCTTCCTTCGTTTTCTTTTTTTACTTTCAGCTTGTAGTGCATGAAATAACGAATGCCGCACACTTTTTTCTCTCATACTTCTGCCACCACATTGTTTAGGTTGTTTTATCCGATTGATTGCATTTTTCATCCCAACTCTCTCTCTTTCTCTGTATTAGATTTGTACAAAATCTCTGAACTTGTTTTGGAATGTGTTTTTTGTTTTTTTATCCTGTTCGTTTAAACTTCCCAATAACTTCAGAATGAGAACGGCCTGAAACGTAGCGGCTCACTGTCCAAGCTCCGGGCGTCGGTCCGTCGCAGTAGCACCAGACTCTTGAACAAATTGAAGGGGCGGGAGTCGGAGGATGAAGGAGGGTGCGTATCTGCGTCTGCTCATTGTCACCCTATTAACCCAAGTTTCTATAGACATAGCTTCCCGCCCGTTAAGTCACTGCTCAGGGCCTACAACCCGTTTGGCGCTGGGGATGTTTTTAGTGAACTGAACACTGAATCTTGAAAAACAAAATATTACCTGTAGTTTAAATCCAGCTGTGGTGGTACCTTTTGTGTAGCCGTCAGTGTGCCTGTTGTACACTCAGGCCACGAGATAGAGGCCTTATTGTTTTGCCTTGTAGTGCAAAGTCCTGGCTATGGGTGATTCCACAAACCTCCTGGTTGGGGGGGAGGGGGTCGGGTTGGTTATACATGTGTATTAACATAATCACAGAAAATCCAAATCACTGCACAAAGCCAAGCCAGTCAAATGGTTTTGGCTGAACTTGTCATCTCACCATAATGGGTTCACTGGTAGGGGTTAAAGGCCCGGACATGTTTGGTAATTTCTCAATATAATTGTTAGCATAAAAACTTACTTGGTAATGAGCAACATAGAGCTGTTGACGGTATAAAACATTGTGAGAAACGACTTCCTCCGAAGTCACATTGTTCTTGAGAAAGAGGTAACTTCTCACTTAAATATTTGAATCTGACATGTCTGAGAAAGAATTTCTCAGGCATCTGAAAGCTCACAAATTTTTGGAATAAGGATGTATCTTCTTGCAACTTTGATGACCTGTTCAGCCCAAATGTTCACGGATTTGTTATTTGATGCATATGTTGGGAAACACCAAGTGAGAACACTGGTCTTTGACAATTACCAAGCGTGTCCAGTGCCTTTGAGCTTCAAACATGCAACAGTGCAAAGGAGGTACCCATAGCTAGGGCGTGTATATAACCTTCCCCAGTTCAATCTAGCTAAAGCTCTTTGTCAGTGAATATATAGTTAGTGTAGTGACAGCAGTGTAACAGTGACATATCTCATTACATTACTCTCTTCCATAGAAACTTGTACTTAACTCATAGTGTGGTTTTGTTTATGGTGGATAGTGTATTAACATTCTATTACTAAAAAAAAAAGGACTTCATTCACATTAGACTAAAAGACCTACGTCTGAGCCGTAGAAGTGTAATGAATAAATCGTGTCCAAGCCTTCAGCCATTTTATCTTTAAGCGTCTATTTAGCTATGCAACAATTTTTACCTAATTGGCTGTTAAACAGCATTAACCGATATCTTTTCTACTAATTTTATGACGATGTCAAAAAAGTATAGCTACTTTTTCTTTTGCAAGGACTCGAAAAGTTACCTCCGAAAACTAGAATTTTGCCAATTTCTACGCTTAGATATTTTGCTCTTATTGTAGAAGTTTTTCTCTGTCCTTTTTAAAAAATAAAACCAACCAGTGTGCTTCAACAAGACCGCCTTAATTTTTTTTTTTTACTGTGATTAGTTTTCTAGAAATATTTACAAATAGTAAGAGTTAAGGTTGGATGCATTGGTACTTTTTACTGAGCTGTTTCATGCTTATCTTAACTTTTGCACGACCCAAAGGTCCGACATTTTTGATGATTTTGTGGATATGGTGAAATCGGGGTGAGTGGCTTCGTGTAATGGAACGATCATCCAAGTATTGTGTTGTCATAGTGATTCAATCAAACTTGAAATCCAGTGAAAAGTGATGTTACTGAACATGGAAGAAGCATGAAATTACATTACATTTTTTAAGGGGGTTTGCTTGACAGATTGTTTGTTCTTTCCCATAAACATATTTGAAAAAAAATTCAACTGCTAAACGTTGTTAAAACTAAAAGGAAGCTTAAGTTTGAAGAGAAGAAATACTAACATGAATAAGTTTGATTTCCTAATTTACCCAAGTCATTGTCTGAAACTAGTTGTGTCTGCACAGCGTTGCTAAGTAGTTACCCAAATATTGATGAAAAAAACACAAAACATTTGTTACTCTGAAATTTATTCACATCTGCCCATCTAAGCGAAATTATGGAATCTTTGCAAAACTTAGATAACGATTCATGTGCTAAAGCTCACTTTGAAGCGGGCAATCCCAAATTAATCATCAAGTAAGCTGGACAACAGCTGAATTGTATGTAGAAGGGTATCCTTCTCACATGACAGCAATTTAGCAGGGCTCCCTTGTTTAAACTGTCCAAGGTCCCTAGTTTGATCTCATTTGCGGACAGTATCAACATTCTTGTCCTTTTCACATGAGGTTTCAATTGGTAAAGTTGTGCAACCATGCTAAAATAAAGCAAGGGACCCTTGTTTAATAACTGCCGTCTGAAAGGGCTTTTACAAAAACTTATGCATATCAAAAGATTAAGAACCTTAAGAATACTTCTAACATTACATCATGGAATGATGCTTAAAGTGTAAACACTTATTTGCTATTCGTCCTCTTATTTTTAAGGGATATACTTAAAGTGCAAGTGGGTCATCTTTTTCTGTTCTTGTCGAAGCTTCTAGATTTCCACGGAGTTTCTTCTTCCATGTTCTCTATCTGTGTTTTGTGTGCCAGTTTAGTCAGTTGTCTTTTAATATTGCGCTTGTTGTTGAAGAGACAAATCTTGACAAACAATCTCGTAAATACATCATGAGGAAACTTGTCAACATTTTGTCGTAACAAAGTTTTTTTGTTGAAGATTTTTGAACTGTTTTAGAAGTAGCACTACTATATTTTTTTCTGTGTACGTGTAATTTGTGTGTTGAATGTATGTATGTACATCAGAACAAAATCACACCTTTTTTTTTATATTGAGCACTGTGCACCTTTTGCAAGCATTCCAGAGATACATGTGTTATTATTTTTTTCTCCATTTTATTTCTTGTTATTCATGTAAGTTA
Source organism: Asterias rubens (assembly GCF_902459465.1). Lineage (NCBI taxonomy): Eukaryota > Metazoa > Echinodermata > Asteroidea > Forcipulatida > Asteriidae > Asterias > Asterias rubens. The sequence continues at coordinate 30,661,180 of NC_047062.1, forward strand.
TTTATCAATCAGTTTCCTTTTGCAGCGATTTCAAATTTGTCTGAAAACATTTTTTTTCTTCTTGCTTGTTGATTTACTCATTCAGATTTTATCAGTTCCTCAGCAATAAGTTATAAGTTTTTTTCTTTTCTTCTAAAAACAATTCTAAACTTCTTTGGATCATTGACTTTCTCACTTTTTAAGAATTAACAGTTAGTTGTAAACGCTTTGGCTATAAAGTTCCATGTGGAGGATCAAACGCAAAGAAGAAGAGTTGAACATCGGAGATTAATCATTAGTTCTCCAAGAGGTTATTTTGTTGTACTTTTTTATATTTTAAATTCAATTGGTCGTCTTTTTGTTTCATGTGGCAAGCTGATTTTGTCTTTTAGAGAATGTTGGTCGGGATGAATGGCCAAGTACCAGATGGTGGATTTTTTTATGTTTGAGATTTGCTGAGGTTACTTTTGAGTTTTGATTTAATGGAATGGATCAAGCGATCTTTCAGGGATGAGATATTTCAGACTTTCTTTATTCTGCCTTGGAAACTGAAAATGGTGTGTTTTTCTCCAAAAAACCCAAGTCTCTTTGATCTACTTCTTGAGCACTGAGGATACCGTTCCCAAAAGCCCCTTGGACTCTGTAACTCAAGGGTTATCAATCGACCACAAAGACAGCAAGGGTTCGTCGCGCCGATCTCCTTTGTCCACATCCTACAGCCTCACGGCACATGTGGTCGATTTCGCTAGGCCGGCCAAGTTAGTTGGCCCAGGATGATCAAGGGCGACCTCTAGGTCTCTTCCAGCCAGGAGCCGGTGCTAGGCCTCTCCTTGATGGTGAGCCTTTTTAGCTGGGATGTCCTCAGCTAGGCGAGCGACATGACCGAAGAAGGCAGAGGGCGGCGGTGAATCAGTTGGTTGATGGGGGGCAGACATGTTCTTTGGGTGACCTCATTGTTGTTGACGGAGTGGAACCACTGGATGCCGAGAATTGATCGTTGACACCTCATGTACCTCCTAAGATCTGGATCCCAGTTTCAGTCGTGTTTTAGTCAGCAGTGTCTCTTGCCCCTGGTCTTTACTTTGAGAAAAATCTGCACTAAAACCGTGTGTTTGATTTCGCAGTATTTTTCCTGATTTTTTCAAGATTTGTTTTCAAAATTTCCTTGAGCATTGTAATTTTTTTAAGTAACCAGCGGGAGAAAAAGAAATACATGTAGTCCACATTGAGTCCAAACCTGTAGATTTGTATTTCTGGTGATGCACTGAGTCTGTTACCCCCTGGAGGTTTGGTGTCTAAAATAAGGGGACTCCAAGCCTGCAAGTCATTTTTCATGAATTTTCAACTTTCATCACATTCCATTCTACAAACTGCATCAAGGTTGTGTGTTTGGAATATTGGTGTTGTCAGTCCATTCCAGTTGAGGTCTTGAACTTCACTCTTGGAGGGGCACAGCAATTGCCCTCTTCTAAGGGGCACTACTACGAGGACAATTGAACATTTGCATTGGAACTTTGCAAAGGGCACCATAGCAATTGCCCTCTTCTAAGGGGCACTACTACGAGGACAATTGTACATTTGCATTGGAACTTTGCAAAGGGCACCATAGCAATTGCCCACCCGAGTGATTTGCCTGAATTCTCTTCTACAAACTCGGGGGAAGTATACAGCGCTTTGTACACATTGGTGTAAGGGTGAAAACAAATTATACTAGAGAGTTGTTTCCCACCAGTGTTGACTTCTTCTTCTTATCGTGTCCACACACTAGTGTTTCAGCCAGAACTGAACACAGTTCCTTGCAATATCGTTGTACTTTGCAAGGTCCTCAGTTTTGCATTCTAGCTCTAGTAGGGGGCATCTCAGGAGGTGCTCCATAGTTCGTGGCTCTGTCTTACATATGCAGATCACGTCTTCAGAGTCTAGGTATTCCCACTTCTTAAGGATACCTACATAGACTCTGGTGACTTGAAGGTTAGTGATGGGGAGTTACTGGAAAACAGTTATAACAGAGCAGTTTTTGTAGCACAACCAACGTCCATACCTGTCAGTGGGCATAGCTCCTGTCATTCATCAGCCATTTGTGCAAGACGTCAAATGATCCAAAAGTGCTCCTGCAGTCCTGCTGATATTGTGTAGCTCTACAAAAAACCTCACCTTTGATATTTTCCGTCTCTCAATTAGTCTCTCATCTCAAGTTTAATGAAATTGGAAGTGTGTGTGTTACAGCTTTATGTTTGCTGAGAATTGATAGTTATCAGGGATGTGATATTTTGAACAGACTTTTATCTTAATTCAGACTTGTTGAACGTTGTTTGTTGTAATTTTCTCTTGATTCGAATTTGCTCCACTAATGATACTGTTCCTGGAAGCTTCATGAAATTTGTAATTCCATGGGGACGATTTCACATAGAGCTAAGATTGATCTAAACTGTGTATCTTTCTGAACTGCTTAGCAAAGTGTGACAGAACAAATCAAATAATATTGGCAACTCATCCTAAGATAAATCTTAGTGCTTTGTGAAATTGAGCCCTGGGTTAATGAAAGGTGGAAATGCCATCATTTCAAAATACTTCCCAAGATCTGTAGCACAATTTCAGTCTTTTTTTTGACAGCATTGACTCTCTTGTTTATTTCACTCAATACTAGAATTGTTGTACTTTTTAACACTTCACAATAAGTTGGCTGTTTGTGGTGGGGCTGTGGAAGGGGGTCCTTTGTTAACTGAAAAGGGTTAATTCATCATAATGGAACATTTTAGGTTTTTCTCATTCGGCCGTTTTACAGTGTCCAAGAAACTTTGTCAAATGGTGACACTGCTGTAATGTTTAAACACATTACACCACACATGTGCTTCATTTTTGAAAGAGCAAGGGCACCAAGGCATTTCCTCCTTGGCAAAGGGCATCATATGATCAAATTGTGAATTTCTACTTGAGCAATTCTAGGGCATTGATCAGGGGGCATGGAGGCAATCGCCTTTGTTGCCTCCGTGAAGTATCAGACCTGACACGACATTAGCTTGATGTCAATGAGGATACTGTTCATCAGCAGTATCTTGAAAACGGTAACCAGTTACTTATTCACATTCGCATTCAAGTTGTTCAGGGGGAGTCACCAATTAGACAAAGTTTCAGTGACACGTACTTATTATTTTGATATCCAAAGCCCCCTCCTGTTTGATTGCTTTGCAAATGCATGGTGTGTTTTTTGAAGCAATAGCAACACTGCATGATGTCTTGAAAAGTTTGGTGGGCATTGTGCATACCTCCCCCGCCCCTCCCCCAGCCTCTTCCACCCTTCCATTACAATCATGACCAACATCGGCCCTAGGCTTTCTCTGAAATTTCAAACAAATGCTCATCAATTATGGTCACCGGTTCCACTACATTGCGCATTAGACTTGTGCTGATACTTGCAACTTCATTATCTAGTTCAAAAAACTGAAATTCTTTAGAGCTTTTAACAAATTTTTGTAACTGCATTTAAAAACAAATATTCATAAATTATGGTCACGGGTGGGTTCCACATCAATCGCATTAGACCTGTGTTGATACTTGCAACTTCATAAATCTAGCTTGAAAAAAATTCTGAGGTTTTGTTAAAGAGTTTTCAATTGTTTTCATAGTAATGGGCTAAAAGAACTTCATGCAAAGACAAAAAACTTTCGTTTTTTTGTAGCTGCTGTCTGAAAATATGTTGAAACATACATAAACTTGATTTTATTGAGGTATTGCACCCTGTGTCAAGCTGCTTGTTCCTGTGTCGTGCATTTTCCCGCATGCAGCACCCAACTAATCGGCAGCAACTGACGTCTTTTATAAAATTTAAAAAACATGTTTTAGAGCAAAGTAACATACCATAGACAAACCGTGAAAGTGGAAACTTGACAGTCCTGTCTGAGCCTGAGAAGATTTGTGTAAGGATGTAAAAGAAGAATTTCTAGATCTGTGATAAGAAAGGATAAGTAAAGCTCTTCTACCACCCACAAATGTTATGGACAGGGTAAATTTCGACATTTTGTTGACCTTCCCATTAAAATTTAAAAAATGTGAAATCAGATACCCAAAAGATCAATTTTGTTATCATTTTTTTATGCCTGAAACTTTTGTAAAAAAAAATTAAATTTAAGTCTGCCCTTCAAACTGAAGAAGTTTGCATGAATTACAAACATATCAAAAAATGCTTTAAGTTTTTTAATATGGCTATTGAAGCCTTGATTGGTTTTTTAATTTCGCTAGTTCTTCGTCTTTCAATTTCGTTCTCTTCATACTTGAAAAAAAAAAGCTTAATGTTATCTCTTTTTGTCTCTCGTCCTATTTGTTTATCCCATTTCACGTACCACCCTGACCCAGTTTGCATAGAAGTAACTACATAGAAGTTTCTAGAAGTCTCTCCGTTCCTATAGAGGTACTAGTATCACCCTGTGTGTCACACCTAGTGTCACCCTGTGTGTCACCCAGTGTGTCACACCTAGTGTTACCCAGTGTATCACATAGTGCACCACCCTCTGTGTTCTCACATTGTATTTTAAGTGTCTCTGGAATGCAATCAAAAGCAAAAGAAAAAATGTGCACCGCCTGGCTTACTTTGCAGGGATTGCTCCTTTAGCTTGGCTCAGGGGAGTCAATGAAATGGAGAGGTTGGGGTGACCTCACCTGGAGCAATATCTGGATATAGTCGGGTTTCTCTAAAATGATGACCAACTATTTGAATGTGCGTACAACAGTTTTGTGGCGGCATGATCATCCATCTTGTATTTTCTACCTTTATTTAAATGTGACTTTTTTATTTTATTTTTTTAATCGGTTACGTATATTTTTTTATTAGGTATAATGCAATTCTATATTTGCTGATAATTACTGGCCGTGTTTTTCAACAACCAACATATTGATCCTGTAAAAAAAAAAAATTTCAAAAAGGAAAGAAGTAACTTGAAACATTTATTCAGTTTAAAAATGGGTATAGTACATGCCTACTGACATATAATACAGACATACCAGGATAAATATACAGGGATATAAGAATCAATACGCCAATAGTACTTCTTGGTAACAGGGACATGTATCTCCACCATGAAAGTTTCAAACCCTACTCATGTACATGATGTCACCACAAACCTTACTACATTACATCTCCACCATGAAAGTTTCAAGTCCCACTTATGTACATGGTGTTATTGTTAACTTTACTAAATGGTATCTCCACCATGAAATTTTCAAATCCTACACATGAACATGGTGTTCTGTAAATCTCGCTACATGGCCGAGCGGTTAAGAGCACCCGACTCAAGCTCTGGTGTTTGATCAGCAGAGCGTGGGTTTGAATCCCGGTTCTGACACTTGCTACGTAAAATTAGGGAGGTAGTGCTTTCTGTTCTACTGGCCAGGCTTCGGATTGCCGATAGGACTGTAAGAGGGGTAGCCCTGTTTCAGCTCTAGGAGTAGGTGGCAACAGCCTCTGAAAAAAAAACCATTGTAGCCCACACCTTGAAGTGGCCTTCAGACCTCGTGTGTCTGGCGACTTGCATACAAAAGAAATTACATCTCCACCATGCAAAGTTTCAAATTCTTCTCATACATGGCATTACCACAAACCTCGCTACATTGTATCTCCACCATGCAAAGTTACCAAGTATATGGTGTTACTACACACCTTACTAGATTGAGTCTCAACTATGCAAAGTTACAAAGGTACAAAGCAAACTCAAGAACTTGGTGTTACAACACAATTCTTACCATTCAAAGTTATGAAACCTACTCATGTACTAACAAACCTCTCCACATTATATGTCCGCTTTACAAATTTACAAATCCTATTTCAATATTACAATCATAAGGGTTATTGCAAGCATTTTGTTGGTCTCTCATTTTCATTGTAGTCTCACAAACTTCATGAGAAATTAGGGACATGTTCAGATTATATGCAGATATAACTTAAAATGGTCGCTAATTGGATTTAAGGAAAAGATATTCATTTAGGAATAGGAGTAAGTCTTGTAATTATCACCTCTTGGAAAGGTTATTTTGTTGTTACATAATAAGTTTCTTATTGAACGATAATGAGATAATGCAGAATTTCTGCCTGTTTGTGTAATTTTTTATATTTATTTGGTCACATTTTATTTTCAGTGGATATATTTCTTTTGGATTCCAGACCGATCCAAAGTGCATGAATTTTCATTTTAATTGTACAGAGAACATTCAGCTGATTGTATATATAAATATATTAAGTTCTTTTTTTTATTATAAAGTATCTTGTCATATTTCTTTGTTTGTTTAAAAATGTGATGATATACCAAGATAGAAACTTTTGCGAGAAATAAGGCGATTTTAAGTTGAGATCTTTATCATTATCCCACTAATCTTTAAAGGCAGTGGACACTATTGGTAACTACTCAAAATAATTATTAGCATAAAACCTTACTTGGTAATGAGTAATGGAGAGCTGTCGGTAGTATAAAACATTGTGAGAAACGGCTCCCTCTAAAGTAACGTAGTTTTTGAGAAAGAAGTAATTTTCCATGAATTTGATTTCGAGACCTCAGATTTAGAATTTGAGGTCTTGAAATCAAGCATCTGAAGGCACACAATTTGGTGTGACAAGGGTGTTTTTTCCCCATTATTATCTCGCCAATTCGACGACCAATTGAGCTCAAATTTCACAGGTTTGTTATTTGATGCATATGTTGAGATACACCAAGTGAGAAGACAATTACCAATAGTGTCCAGTGTCTTTAACAATTGGATGAGAAAGAACTATCACCAGTAGTCATGAAGTTGGCTTATGTTCCTCACGGTCAAATATTTGTCAATCTTTGAGAGGGTCAAGCAAAACAAAGATCAAGAAAAGATGAAGAACAATCGAGCATTTTGACGGGAAAAAAAAAAGAAAAAAAAGAGACAGTCATGTCTCTGTTTCAGTATTTAAGGGCTGTATGGTTTGGAAAACTGGGAGTGCTCTCCGTTTTTCAAACACAGCAGAGTCTTTTTTAAAGGCTGAAAAAAAAAGGTGTACAGTTAAGCAGTTTCAAAACTCCCACAAGTGATTGCCAATTTTGTCGATTATTAAACGTCTTGATTTAAAAAAGATCAATCTTAGATGATGTAGGATTGGTGTTGGTTGTTTCCGTAACTTCCTACACATGTCTGATGAAGCCACTAGTGTAGTGGTGAAATGTCACTGAAAAAGTTATGAGTTTGTTCTTCATTTTTCATCCATATATTGGAATTGGTGAAAATGAACAACTACCGAACTTCCTACACGTGTTCCAAATTGAAACCGTCCAAAATGCTCATTGCTCTTCATCTGATAAATGCTTTGCTTCAATTCTGACTAATAAGTCACAACGGGCCACCTCCATATTGTGTTGTTTAACGTCAAACCTGCAACATAATCCACTGTACTCCTCCAACTTCATGCGAGATATGTGCAGAACTCAAGCCTACATCCGTATGGACTTTTAAAGGGGTAACCCTGTTTCAGCCCTAGGAGTAGGTGGCGACGGCCTCTGAAGAAAAACAAATTGTAGCCAACACCTTGAAGTTTTTTTTGAAAGTAACAATATGAAGGGCATTTCTAGCAAATAAATTCCATAATTTGATCATCATCATTCAGCAAAGACTTGAGTCTGTGGCTGCCTCATCCTCAAATTGTAATGGGGGCGCACTCCTGTAGTCGCCGCCATCACTTGATCTCTTTCAATCCCTGCTCTTCTCAGCTCTAATTTGTTGTTTGACTCCAAACCTGCCAGATATACTTGGTATCGTGAGTTTGGTTTTTAAACAACAGGAGATTTTTCAACTGGAAAACATGTGGATGATGTTGTAGTGTTGAAGTTAATTCCGCCGAAGAAAAAACACAAACATCTGATTTTTTGTTTTGGTTCGACATCCTGTAATTGCATGTGAGTAGTTCTTGAATCAACTAACAAAGCGAGATGTTTTTTATCTGTGTTCTAATTCTAACGTTGCCCATTCCCCTGCCTTCCTCTCCTTGCTTTTTACAGCATGAAACGAGCTAGCTCCATGTCAGTCCTCACCAGTCGGGGAAATGATGATGTAAGTAGACTTATCAAAAAAAGAAATTTAAAAAAAACCGACAACATCCAGAAAAATTTCCCGGGAGAAATCTGAAATTGCTCTGAAAATAAACCTGGGAATAAAACCCGGTTCATATACTTCCTGCAAATGCGAATGCAATGCGAATGCGATACAAAATTTGATGTCACAAATTCGCAATGAATATTTCGCATCAGTTGAAATGTGCTCAACTCCTGCGAAACATCTGCAGCGAAAACATGGCTGTGACGTCAACATTTGTATCGCATTGGCAGGAAGAATGAACAGGGCTTTATGCTCTTTGAGAATGTAATGTACTGGATATTTATTCAGACCCCAAAATATGTTTGATGAAGATAGTGAAGAATCAATGAAAAAAATTGTGTTTTTGGGGTGTGTTACCAAATGGAGAAATATTGGATCATACGGGAAGTTTGTAATAAGCAGTCTAACCCTGGTTCATTTTTGTGGCTCTTGCTTACTGTGAATTCTGCGCTTACAGCCCATAGGATCTCATAATAGAGCAATGTAAGCTCAAAATTCCATGGTTGGCAGTAAGCAGTGCCTTGAATTTGGGACCTGATTGCATCTTTGAGCAAAATACAAATCTCGGCCCTTAGACATGGCCAGTTATAATCCTAGATGAAGAGAAGCAATTTAAGAATTTTTCTGAAAACTTTTAGTTGTTGGCTAACTCTGACATTCAAACCAACAGCTTAACCACACAGACTTTTTTTTTTTTTTTTGGGGGGGGGTGCATTTATTGTTCAAGCAGCATTCATGTAGTTGATTGCCAGAGACAGAATCTAACATTTCATGCTTAGCTTCTTCTGCATAACTCACCTAGGCCCCGATTTCATTAAACTGCAGAGAAGCGGACGTACTTGCTTAGCAAAAGCAAGTAGGGTACCAGCCACAAGGTCCACACACCACATGAAATGACATTAGGGCTGGTAACCCATTTCTGCTAAGCAAGATTTTTCTGTACTAAGCAACTTTAAGAAAATTTTGTGCTTAGCTGCTTTATGAAATCAGGCTCTAGTTGTCCGAGTGCATGCTGATTTTTCAAGTAGACATTCCATACTTTTTTTGGTGCTTATTGCAGTTGTCATCACTCACTCCAGAAAACCTTTATTAATAATAATAATCGATAATGCCGATTGCAAACACTCATTCATTTTGGTTTAACTCATATATATCGTTTTTCACAGAGAACTCGGGAAAGTGCTGAGTATCAGTGTACAAAATGTATATGGGTAGAACCAAAATGATTATTCTTTATCCAAGATGCAAATTTAACATCTATTAAGATCTTATCGAATTTTTCCGGGGACTTCTCAGTTCTTAAACGAACTGTCCTGCTTTTTTCACTACTACATATACCTAGGCGGAAGGTATAGAAAATTGGCTGGGACTACTATTTTAGCTTATAGGATCGTGATTAACTGCACTACCGCGGAGTGAGGTCTTAAATTGGTCTCAACGTTTCGACTAGCTTGTTCTAGTCTTTTCAGAACTATGAAGTCTCCCAAACAATCCGATAAATCAACTCCGGGGTAGTAGAATATATAGCAAGACGGTTCTCTAAAGAACAAACTCTACTTGGCAATAAGTAGATACACACATGGTGTTACCGCAAACCAAATATATATTGATACCTCACCATGCAATGCCTCAAATGATATGTTAAGATCTTGATGAGTTGTTTGTGCTTGATGGTTTTTACCCTTACAGGCCGGCCCTCCAATACAGCTCAGTCAACGTGGGCGAGTGGGAAGCCATGACAACCTCTCCAGCCGACGCCAGACAGGTAACTTCTGACCACTCAACTCTTCTCCGTCTTCTGTAACATAAAACACTATACAAAGCTTCGCTGTGGCGGGCAGGTCAAAATTCCAGTTGAATCTAGTTAAAACTGGGTTTAACTGTTGAAAACCAGTTGATAAACTAGTTAAACATGGTTAAAACCAGGTGGTTTAATATGTAGATTGGACAAAACCAGTTGGTTTATACAATTAAGCATAGTTAACATGGTTGAACATAGTTCAAACCAGTTGGTTTTATATATAGATTGGACAAAACCGGTTGGTTTATACAAACAAACATAGTTAACCTAGTTGAACACAGTTCAAACCAGTTGGTTTTTAAAGGAAATTGGACATTATCCAGCTGAACCAGTTGACCCAGTTAACTGGGTTCAACTGTTATTTTGACCTGGGTAGGGATCAGCCACCACGGCCTTGCCGACCCACGTAGTGTATTTTGTCAAAACAAGGAATGTATATCAGTGTTCTATTCGCATTGGAAGCACAATTAATTACAGTTGGAAAGAATTGTACAAATTTAGCCATCAATGGTGTTTTATTAATAACGGTGACCGTAGCGACAATGTGTACAAGATCCATGTTGAGTTTTGTTATGGTGATAGTTTGTGAACGACGATGCTTGTGTAATAATAGTTAGAAGCTTTTGAAATTGGAAAACTAGAAGGAACAGGGTTATGGAAACAAATGTTGACTTGAAAACTAACTCGTATGGACTATAAAGGTGGGCAACCTTTTCAGCCCCAGGAGTAGGTGCGACAGCCCTGGAAAAAATAGTTGATTTCTAGCCCACACCTTGAGGTGGCCTACAGGCCTTGTGTGTCTGCATACAAAAAATAAAAAAAATACCCAAGGTAATCTAAGCTAGAAGCTGTGACAGTATTAAAGGGTATATGTACTTTTTGTAGGACTTAAAACACAATGTCCACAGATTTACACTAAACTTACACAGTTTGAAGATAATGATAGTAGAAAGCTTCCCTGAAAATATTACGTGCTGAGGTGCTGTAGTTTTGGGGAAATGAGTAAAACAATGTTATGAAAATAATTTTCGTCACATGAGATGAAAATTATTTTAAGCATACAAACGTATTTTCACGACATTGTTTTACTCGTTTCTCAAAAACTACAGCACCTCAGTAAGTAATATTTGAAGGGAAGCTTTCCACTATCATTATCTTCAAACCCTGTAAGTTAAATGTAAATCTATGGACATTTTGAAAAAGTACCCAAATCCTTCAACGGGTTTGGGCTACAATTTGAAACTTGTTGTTTTTTTCACATTTTTTGTTTTCTAGATGTCCTTAGTGTTGAAATAGAAGGATCACAGGAGCATGTTGAAGAACTTCCAATAGCTTAAAAAAAAGGTTAAATTTATTGGGTCATGTTTTCATCAACAGAAATGCCACTCACGTACTAAAATAAAACCACAGAAAACCTTACGCCTTTCATCCCCATGTATGGCTTTGGTATTTCCTATCATGGAGCCAATGATACTAAACCCATTTGGTCTCATTTTGTATCATTCCCGATTACTCCAAAACTTGCAGATGTTTTGGAAAGTTGTCAGAGTTACCTGCCATCAGTCTTTGACAAAAAACAAACTCACATCGGGGAAAGTTCTACTAACAAAAACTCCTTCCACTTGCACTTGAAATATCATTCCTCATCACATTGTTATTTAACCAGATCAAATATTCATATAACCGACTCTTCGGTATGTTTTATAAATCCTGGATCAACAAATTTGTCTTCTTTTAACTTCCCTGGCTTTTTTTTTTACGGAAACCTTTTTTCAAAAGTTTGTTGAAATTGAGGTACAAGTCAGAATCTTTGGCTACTTAGAATTGCTTTTGATGTTAAACTATAGTCCTATGAAATATATGAAGCAAGAATACTCAACTATAAATTACATACAATTTGACTCCTAAAGTGGTAAACTAAGGGGCAGACAGTGCCCTCTTGTGACATCACTGCAATGTTTTTTTTTATTGTTGGACTATTAGTCAATAGTCAGATCCCCCTATTTCCTCCCCCCCCCCCCAATGTTATCATTCATGGTGAAGTCTGGAGCATATACAAAAACCAACTGGACTGTCATAATAATTACAAAGACTTTTAATGCGCACATATGCACCCTGCTGGGTGTTCAATGCGCACATCATACAAAGTGCAGTCGAGGCTAGAGTATAAACAAAATCATCTTGACTGTCCTTGAAAACATTGCTTGCAGTGGGTTCTTCGGGTACATGTACATACTTACAAAAAAACTATCGCACAAACTGTCATCTTGCATAAGCTATCACCGTATTCACTTCATAACATGGATGCCAGTGCATTGTCCTGGTGACCGCTATCATTATTATTGTATATATTAAATCTTGTCTTATCTGGTAATGAAATAATTATAAATGCTTGGTACTGCTTAAATTGGCATCCATTTTGGACTGGACTTTGAGATTGTAACCCTCATGTTTAAAAGGGCAAGGCCATTTTCACTTTGCAAAGGGCACTTCCATTTGAGAAACTGAATGTCTATGGCACACTCTTGAGCGGGCACGAAGGCAAAGACCAGGGGCATCGCAGGCCGTGGCCTCCGTGTTATTCCAGGCCCGGTGACTGTAAATTAAATGGTTCTCGGTTTTGGGTATGAGGTTGAGACAATAAAATGCTTTAATCAGTGATTTTTTTCAATGAGGAAAAAGGGAAAAATTAAAGTTTTAATCTCAAAGTCCAGTTAACCAAATGTCATTCCTCTATGTTCTTGAGTGGGGGCTAATGGAGAATACGTGGCCCTTTTCTCACAATAGCTGTATTCAAAAGAATTACTAACAAATCCTTAAAAAGCATTGTCCCACTCCGTCCTTTCTTGCTGTTTTTAAAGATGGAAAGTCTAAGGCCGTGTCTGAAATAGCAGCTACATTGTACGGCTATGGCTAGATTTCCGCATCATCATGCGTTGAAGTATAGCCAATGTGAACTTTGTTTACAATACTGTGTGACCTTGTGCATTCGTTGGGTATTGATTCTGGCAGGCAAATTACTACACTGGTCCTATGGGAAACGTGGCATTTTGTGTCATAATTTCCACATAAATCCAGGAGTTATGAAAGTAAAAGCTGGACAGGTTTTGAGATGTGCCCCCCCTTTCATCATATCAAAAGTTGATAAGAATTAGGACAGTGCAATTTCCATAAAATAGAAGATTATGTTTTCTTCCATTGAGCTGTTTACAAATCGTGCCTGCAGGTTCTTTGGCTTTTTTTAAACATGTGATGTCACAGGTCACATCGTCTATAGAGCGTCCTAGCAAAACACTTAGTAACAGTTGTAGCCGTAGCTGAAGCCACCAATTCAGATACAGCCTTACCTCAAAAACAAGATTTAAGTTGGTGTGTTAATTCTTTTTCTCGCACCAATTTTTTCTTGTTCAAATTCTGCTGAGAGCTGAATGTTGACTCTATGTCTGGTACCCAGAAGGCAGCAACAGAAAAAGGCCATGTATTCCAATTAGACTGGTTCATCACAACCCGACTGGTGTATTTCTTGTATTATTGTAACCATAGTTTGACAGTATATAAAAATATATATGTACACTATAGTGTTCAGTGTAAATGTGTAATTAATGTATGCCGGTAAACACATGCATACGTACATTAAGCGATTCGCTACCAGTATTTTTTGCAGTGAAAATGTGTATAGGAAGATCTGCTCCGTTTGGGGCATTTTTACCCATTTTTTGCTTTTTGAATACAGAATTTAGGGAAGAATTTGTTGTGGATGAGTGAATGAAAAGTGTTATTTCTAAAAGGAAGGCATGAGAGATTGTTCTCAATGTAAGCAGTTTAAACAGGCTCAGAGCTTCATCTGGCATTCGTTATAGACAGGGCAAGGGCACCAAGGCATTTTCTCCTTGGTAAAGGGCACCCTATGAGGAAATTGTAAATTTCTACTGGAGCATTTCAAGGGCATCAAGGCAATGACCAGGGGGCATGAAGGCAATCACGCCTGCTACATTATGTGGACTTCGGAAGTAGACAATTCTCTACATTGATTTGTAACAAACTATGGTCTGAAATTGTGCAACTTGGCATCATTTAAAAAGTCCAGCACAAAAGCTGGAAAACTTTTGGATGGTTATTGTCATTCATTGATGAAGCAGATCTATACATTTTCACTCCAAAATGCAGCATTCTAAAAAAGGCCATAGTCTTGCTCAAATCTTTTTTCTATAGACATCAGGATCGACATATGTATATCTTCAGTAGATGCTTTTGGGGATTTTTTTTTTATAACTTTAAAATATGAGCATTAAAGAAACAGTCAGTGTTGATGCTTTACAAATTGTACATAAAGCTGTGCCTTTTAAATTGGGTATAAATTGATAGTTATGGCATTTGTCACCCCATTCTTGTAAATCTGGATGGCAGGATTAGGTAAAAGAGTACAAGTATATGTTTGAGGAAAATCTTGGGATAGCGTTTGGTATCTGTCAGTGTCGCCGTTGAAGTAGAATTTGTTCTCATGTTTTTGTTAGCATTCAAAATCACTGAGGCAACATTTTGCCGTTTGTGGTGGTTTTTTTTTTTATTAGAACTTCCAATCAGTGTATGCCGAAATGTGCTCCAAAGCATGTTGCTTCTGTATGATAGAAAATGTTGTTAAAAGCTGAAGAAATAACTCAAAAGCAATACGGACAATAAATGTTTCAGTAATTACACATTTTAAATCAATTGATTATCAAAATGCTTACTCCCTGCTAGATCAGTGAACCTTTGATGCACTGGACCAGTAGGAACCAATTTCATAGAGCTGCTTAGAAGCACAAAAAGTAGCTAAGCACCAAACAATTGTGCTTACCGGGAAAAAGGCTACCAGCCAAGTGGTAATTAACATCCACATTAACTAAATCAACCAGCCAAATATAGTTGACGATTTCAAAGTAGTAAACTGAAATACCTTTTAGTGTATATCATGGTTTTCCTTTGAATTGTCTTCTGGTCCTGATTTGGAAGGTGATACAGACAAGCTGGAATTTTGGGAGTGTTGTATTTGTACTTGGAAAGCAAAAAACTATCAATGTTTTGATACCTCATTTTGAAGTATTTTGAAGTATGAAGTACTTGTACTTAAAAGGATCCATGTACTTGGTACTCATTTGTTGGACTCTGTACTCGGGTATCAGAATACTTAGTACTTGGGTACTTGCACTGGTACTCGATGGTACTCGATGGTCTTAAGTACTTGTACTTAAGTACTACTCTGCAAACATAGTACTTGGCAATACTTGATACATGACTGAAAAGTACTTGTACTTGGAGATCCATGTATTTGGTATTCATTTGTTGGAATCTGTTTTCAGATATCAGAATACTTAGTACTTGGATACTTGTACTGGTGCTTGCCAATACTTGATACATGACTGAAAAGTACTTGTACTTGGAGATCCATGTATTTGGTACTGAGTTGTTGGACTCTGTATTCGGATATTAGAATACTGAAATTTTGTAGCAGTTTTGGGGTCACAATGAATAGCATACTAATAAAGATAATAGCTGTCTAATTAGGATTAGAAAACCATCCTTGCTCATTTTTTAAACAAACCTTAAGCAATACATAAATGTACAGTGTAAGACTGTTCAGTTTTTTATAATAGATGAAGAAATCAAGTCTCTATACACTATTGGTAACACCTCTGACTATCTCAGATTTCCTTAGAAAAAGAAACATCAAAACAATTAGGGGGTTTTCTTGTTCTCTTTGGTGAGTTGTGTAACAATTTCTTCATAAATAATTGATTTACAAATAATTGGTTGGTTTTATTTAACCGTCTCCAAGGATAAACAAACTGAACAAAATAAAAATAAAAATTTTAAATCTTGCTTTAAGTTCCTTTTGAAGCACTTCGTAAAATGAAATGATGCTCCTCAAATCTTCTGGGATGATGAATTTATTGTACCAACATACTCTTACAAACTGGTGTAAAAACTTGATGTGTTTTTTGTTTTTTTTTCTTGTGTATTTGGTTTGCGGTAACACCATGTGTATTTCTAATTGCTTGGTAGATTATGTTCATTTGAGAACTTGTCTTGCTGAGTATATTATACTACCCGGGAGTAGGTTTTTGGGGAATTCGGGAAACTTCTCTACCGCGGAATAGATTTTCAGAGTTTGGAATACTTCTCCACTGTTGCAGACTAGATTTCAGAGTTTGAGATTCTTCTGTCCTCTTTTTTTTTATACCTATTATGGAGTCTAAAATTGAGTCGTTACCAAAAGTGTATATGGACTTTATTTGTTTATTTTGATTAACTACCTGTGTGTTTTTTGAGTTGAAGATAACTCCTTCATACTCGTGTACCCTACGTGTATCAAATGCAATATAATCCTGGTAGATGACATAACTAGACAGATAGACATCAATTTATGAGTTGTAGGTTGACTGTAGTGGTAATACTTGCATGATACATCCCTCTCAGAAGAAGCAGGGTTTAATATCTATCCGTCTTTAAAGGCAGGGTGTTTTTTAAGTATCTGCCAAAAACCATTATGCGCACTTTGTGCATAAAATAACACACCTAAAAAGTTACAAGGAACTGTGAGCTTGCCTGAGCTGAAACCTTTTTCAGATGCCACTTTTTTTGTACTTCAGGGTGTAATTTCTAACAATACTTTCTAATATTGACAGCTCTTCAGTGCTCTTTACCAAGTAGTTTGTTTTGTCCATTAAGTATACCCTGCCTTTATACTGAAGATATTGATTATGAAGAAAGGGGGAAAAACATGTTTTGATGGATCTAAACCCTGCTTCTTTTGAAGTTTTATACTAGATCATATTTTTGTCAAGCAATAATTTCATAAGCAAGGTTGGTTCAATTGTGTTTGTCCTTTTTGTTTTTTGATTTGTGAGGGAATTTGGTATTAATTAGTGATGCTGTTTTTTGCATTTAGTCACTAGGCTGGCGCGGAGGGACTGGGCAAGTCTATGAATCTAAATTGAAATTGAGCCAGATGTTTGTGTGATACAGATATCTCTTCTCCAGTAATTCATGTTGCGATATTGGAAACCACGTTTACAAAACAAACGTCGCAAGACTAGGATTACCACAGACTGGCAACATGTATTATGAAGCTAATACTTAAAAATACGAGTTGGAAACCAGTTTGGACTTTTATTTATGTAATTTGTGTCCCCTTCTCGTTTTAGGAATTTTATATCCTACGATTTGTGTGTGTGTTTGTAAAAGAAGTAACAGATTTTGAAGCTCAAACATATACATGTACTCTTAGTATAAGACTAGATATTATAAGTGTATGGACTTTGCATCTTATAAGCTCCTAATGTAATACATTACATTCCAAATGTTCAGAATTTCCCAGTTAACATAGCACCTTGTACAAACCTATATAGTTGTCAAATGTTCATACCTAGAACATTCAAGCTAAAAGATAAATGTACATCTACAGCTGGGAAATTATGTATCAATTTTAAATGTAAAGAAATGGTAAACTTGGGCAGTTTTCATGGCTGCTTTAAATTCAGATTCTATGCGCTTACAGTCACATAGAGCTGCTTAAGCACAAAGGTAACTAAGCACAAACAACTATGCTTACCAGAACAACCATGTGGCATGCACCTGGTATCCTGCTTGTTTTCGCTGAGCAGGAAATTGTTAAGCACTGGCATACAGCTAGACTTGACTCAAGTCCAAATCCCGTGCCAGCGCCACAGAAAATAATTGTTTTCCAGGCACCAACCTGTTCCGCTTGATCGCTGCTGCAATAACTACATTTTGACGATGGTGATGCGCTTGTCTTATGTGACTGCTGGCGTGTTACATGTTTGGGACCTCACACTATAAAGGGACTTGAATCAAGTCTAGCATACAGCCAGCATTTCGAATGATATTTTGCCCGGGACAAAAGTTACCCATTTAAATTAATTGTAAATTTGTTTGTAGGTAGTGTTAAGCACTGGACATAATTACATGTTGTGTCACTGTTCAAATGAATTTTACCCATTTTTGCTGTTCGCAATGGCAGGGCTGCACATACATCTTCCCAAATTAACTTATTATTCAGATGTGTGAGGGTTTTTTATGATTTTATTAATTTATAGATATTTATGATTGTTTCTATTTGTCTCCTTAAATAAGCTAAATACAACACGGTACAGGGCATTATCTCATTAGGGCTAAACAACAATTTTTGGGGAAATCCATAAGACCGCATGACTTGTTGCTTAGAATCTTCACTGGGCCGGGATTTTCATTTACGAGTCCAGAATAAAAATGAGAAGAGACTGGAATCAGAATGAGAATACGGTTTTATCATCTAATTTGTTTCATATTTAAACAAAACAATAAGAGAAGATTGATCTCTTCTGTTTAAAGGCAGTGGACACTTTTGGCAATTGTCAAAGACCAGTCTTCTCACTCGGTGTATCTCAACGTATGCATAAAATAACAAACCTGTGAAAATTTTAGCTGAATTGGTCATCGAAGTTTCAAGATAATTATGAAAGAAAAAACACCCTCGTCACACAAAGTTGTGTGCTTTCAGGACGATAGTGTCCACTGCCTTTGATGGGTGATACTCAGCAAAATTGAAAGACGTTTGTGAGACATTCGAACACCTTTTTTTTTTAGAGAAAGATGTTGAATTGGGAAAGACCACTTGACTTGTCCTGTCTTGAGTTTACTGGCCCGACACTGAATCATTGGCCTTTGGGCCAGTGGTCCAGTGTAAAGTTTGAGCCCTGTGTTGGAAATAACAAAGAATTGCTAAAGCATTTTCACTGAGTGTGTTCATGGTCTGCTGATGGCTGTCAAATTATCATCGGTGGCTCGCTCAGAGTAAAATTATCTAGGAATATCATTCAAGATATTGGAATATTATGTGGACTCAACAATCGCTAATAGTTGCTTCATAGAAATTGTATAGGTTAGAAATGATCCGTAGATATACTGTCCTCAAATTGCTGCTGCTTGTTAGAGGATCCTATTAACCAGGGCCCAGTTTCGTGAAGCCTGTAAGCACAAAAACTTGCTTAGCACAAAAACGTTTGCTTTATAGGTCACCAGCCAGTTATAAAAGCTGTGCTGGTACCCAGGTCAATTCTTGCTTAGCCAAGGAATTTGCTTATCAGAATTTCTGCTTAACAACTTTATGAAGTTGGATCCAGTAGATTCTTATCATGGTGTGGCCATCTTTTTTGGATCTCTCGAGTACACACTGGCATTGACGGCTATGGGACCAGACTGTTGGTTATCCTGTTTACAAACTGACAAAGACAGTTACAAATCTTGTCTCATAAAAAGGGACCAGACTGTTGGGTTCCCTGTTCACACATTGGCCAAGATAGTTATCTATCTTGTTTCATACAAAGGGACCAGACTGTTGGGTTCCCTTTTCACACATTGGAAAAGATAGTTATCTTTCTCATTTCACACAAAGGTACCAGACTGTTTCGACATCTTACCCTCACTTCAGTAACATTGGGATGAATTTGAGAAAAAGAAAGACGACTGTGCCGTGATAAGGATCTATTCTGTTCACGTTGTCTTGCTTCAAATGAAACAGCTCGACCAAAGATTGGTGGACGTTTGTGTGAGCCATGGGTAATTTTACATAACTATAATTATTTCAATGTGAAATAAAGATAAATTAATGCTGTATGAAATGATGCTATTTCTTGTTTGTTATTTCTGTTTAAAAAGACCCCTTGCTATATGACGTCAAAAGCGCAAACAGTGTCCTTGCCTGAGGTCAAAAGGAGAGTGACCCCTCATTGGCGCGTACACACATTCACAGGGTGTGTTCATTTAGCTTCCCTGGGTCGACCCCGGTGTGTGGCATTTTTTTTTTCTAGGACGAACGTGGGTAATTATCTGCACACGTTCGTCCTGGAAAAAGAAAACGCCACACACCGGGGCCGACCCGGGGAAGCTAAACGAATGCACCCACATTCTCATTGTTTGACCCAGTGATGTCGGACTGTGTTGACTGGTCTGAAAACAAGCACAATGAAGGCTCGTGTCACCCTCAACAAATTACTGGATCTGCACATACCAAGTGGCGCGAGCAGCCATCGAGTAACCCTTTGTCCCAAGTCACAGGGGCAAGCAATTTCTTCCGAAATGGTTGGTAAGCAACTTCGCTCTGAGTCCGCTAGAGTGGGTATACAATGGAAACAAACCAAGACAGCCCAATGTTCATTGGAAAAGCAAGGTTTCTTCCCAGTGCTTCTGCCATAGAAGATGGGAAATAGCTGGATTCACTCTTGCTTGGTCTGGTCTTATGTTGGGGGGGGGGATAAGAAAATTTGGAGAGGGCTGTATATCTTCAGCCGTCGATTTCACCAAACTCTTCCTGACTTAAGATTAATCTTGGGACTTAGGATGAGTCCCAACCCAGCATTGTAGCATGCATACCTTAAGATTAATTCTAAGTTAGGACGAGTAAAACTCAAGATAGGATTGATCCTAGCGTTTCGTGAAATTGGCTGCAGATCCCCTAAGATGTTTATATTGTAAATGTTTTCTCTTCTTGTATCCCCTTATAAGTGGCTATGTAGCCTTTTTTAGGTAGACCTTGCATAACAAAATGTACCAAACTTTCCAAAAACTACACTTTGTTTAAATTGTTTGATGAATCATCTTTTCAAAAGTTGATTTTTTTCCATAATTCTGAATTGTATAATAGATTTGATATTAGAGCACCATAAAAACAACATTTTGTGATGGGTAATGATTCCCAAACAAGACCTGTATATTTTCCTTCTAGAGATTGTTTGGCAAACCTCCCCCCCCAATTTGCACCGACCAGACACGCCCACCCCTTCTATGTCTCGCCTATAGAGGGCGCTACGTTTAAAACGTAAAATTCGGCCCTGTGCTACACCCAGACGTTATCGTCTGTTGATTAAACGTGCACAACGATCGCGACCAATCTACAAGTAAAAACAAGATGTCAGCCTCCTTGTGGAACCGATGTGAAGTGTCTCCGCCACCTATTGCAAGCTGTTCCTACGATTGCTACGAAGTTGAAGAAGGTTTGTAAAGCTATTTTGAATCTCAATAAGATAACTATTTCATATAGTGTAGTAGAAGTATGAATTATGACGCCTTACTGCTAAATTTGCATGCGTTATTGCGTGTTCGAAATTTGGTCACGGACGTACGACGACGACGTGGGTTTGTCATCTCGCCCCCTAGCAAGCTCGCCCAACAATGTCGCCCACCCCCTCCCCCTGCAGCGACGCCCCCTGACCGCCTTGCCCTGGGACTTAAGTACAAAGTAGCCCTATAGCTAGCAAAGCAAAAGTCACCCCTTGACAAAGTGACCCCCTTATATATATTTTTTATAAAGTCGCCCCTAGCAAAGTGAGTCGCCCCAGCCAAGATTTTAATTTTTTTATTTATAGTTTGGAAAATAATTTCCTTTTCCTTCCTCCATCCTAGCCCCACTTGTGTGGCCAAGGATAGCTGAATCCTTTCAGCTATCCTTGGCCACACCACAAGTGGGGCTATCCTCCATCCAACTAACACATTGATTTAAAAAAAATGGTTTTAATTAAAATTAAGATTAGTCTTAGTAGTAAACTAGTAGTTATGGTACGGTATTGTACACAATTTCCAGCCCCATTCCTTCAAAATCCTTATGTTTAGCTATTTGGGTATTCAGAGTTAATGACACTAGTACTAGACACTAATTGTTAATTGGCAAATACAAGTCTTTTCACTTGGTGTATCTCAACATATATGCACAAAATAGCAAACCTGTGAAAATTTGAGCTCAATTGGTTGTCAAAGTTGCAAGGTAACTATGAAATAAATAACACCCTTGTCACACGAAGTTGTGAGCTTTTATGCTTGATTTCGATACCTCAAAATCAAATTCGTTGAAAATAACTTCTTTCTCAAAAACTACGTCTCTTCAGAGGAAGCCGTTTCTCACAACGTTTTATACTATCAACCTCTCCCGATTACTCATTACCAAGTGAGGTTTTATGATGATAATTATTTTGAGTAATTACCAATAGTGTCCACTGCCTTTAATACTAAATATGATTTTTGTTCACAGATGATGTGGGTAGACTGAAGACAGCTTTGCAGGCATTACAAGTGTCTTATTCTGTTGGAATACGTCTCTCTAGTGAGCAATACACCTTGAACAGATTGTTGTACAAAGTCAATAATCAACAAAGACAATGGAGGTGGCATCAGATGATGAAAAAGGTGAGTAAAACAGCCACAGCTTCTGTAGCCTTTGGTTAAAAAAAACTCCTGTTGTATTAGATAGGGCCCAATTTCATAAAGCCTGTTAGCACAAAAACTTGCTGAGCACAAAATATTCTTGCTTAGCAGAACAAGCATACAAGCCAGAATACCAAACAGTTACCATTGCTGTGACCACTGGTACCCTACTAATTTCTTGCTTAGGAAAAACAAAATTGCCAAGCAGTATTTTCTGCTTGTTACATCTTTATGAAAAAGGGCCCTGCCGTCGATTTCACCAAACTCTTCATAACTTAGGATTCATCTTAGGACTTAGGACGGGTTCAGTTCCGTATCCAAGTATATGAGGCATTGAACCCCATCCTAAGTAAGGATGGGCTACTCATCCTAACTCGAGTTAGGATTAATCCTTGCGTTTCATGAAATTGGATGCTGGTCTCCTGGCTGTATTCCCAAATCTAAAGACAGGTACTGGTCTTACAGGCCAAACTATTTCATTGGGTACAATGATTTTATTGGATAACGTGCTGTGACGTAAGCTTTCTTATATCTGTGTTATGATTGGTTCAGGTGATGTAGGGTCAGCTAGCACTTTTGAAATGAATGGTCAAAGGTCAAAGGTACATTTGTAAGAATCTGAACATACAGTCAGGCTCTTTGGTTGTGAATGAGCTCATAATGTTTGTTAATGTTGGTAAACAAGGGCCTAATTTCATGGCTCTGCTTATGACCACCACATTCCGCTCACTGTGCAACCGCCAAATTTTTTGTGCTAGCTGTGTAAGTAAATGATGCCTAGTAAAACTGGAGTACACACACGTAAGCAGAAGTTCCCTGCTAACCTGAGAAATACACTTCATGTTTCCCTGCTTTCGCTAAGTACTGACTCTTTGCTTGCAGGTAGCAGAGCCATGGACCCAGAGCAACATCTCAAGTAAGATCACTGTGATTCTTGTAGATGTTATTAAAACAAAATTAAAGTTATCCATAATGTCGATTATGATCTTCAGCTCTGATTTTTATCATTTTTACCCGATAGATCCAAAAGTGTTTGATCAAACTCCAATCCACACTTCCTGTCAAATTTATAGAAGATGCTGTCTGCTGTTGTCAAATGTAAGTGATGAAAACAGTTTCTGACTTTTATGAATATTTTTTATACTGTATTTACTACTATGGTTGCTATGGTTTAACCTGAAATGCCCGAGGAGTTCCCTGGCACATTCCATTTTCCCAAGGCGAAGTTGAGGGGAAATGGAATGCCCCGAGGATCACTTTAAAGGCAGTGGACACTATTGGTAATGACTGAAAATAATTATTAGCATAAAAAGTTACTTGGTAACAAGCAATAGAGAGCTGTCGAAAGTGTAAAACATTGTGAGAAATGGCACCTTTTGAGAGAGAGATAATTGCTCACTCTAGTAATAAATGACTTCAGCTGAAGCCTTTTATTTAGGCATCTGAAAGCACACAAAGTAATGCAACAAGGGTGGTTTTTCTTTCAATATTCTCTTGCAAATTCGATGACCAATTGAGCCAAAATGTTCACAGCTTTTTTTATTTTATAAATGCTAGTTGAACATCAAGTGAGAATACTAGTCCTTGACAATACCAATCGTGTCCAGTGTCTTTGAGAAAACAATCTATTGATTCAACTTGGTATAAAACTCTCGGGTTTAATCACATATGGACTTGACCAATAACCATTTGAGTCTTAAAGTTGTGCAGCAAAATTTGAAATAAATGTCTGTTTTGTTTGACCTCCCCTTTAGTACTCATGATGAGAGCAGTTCTACCATCCGGCTCCCATCTCGTCAGATGCTGGAGTACATTCTCATCAAGTTAATGGGCCAGGCTAAACTCTGTGTATACATCCTCAATATGGCAGAGTCTGTCTATGTGTATCCTTATTCAACATATTGCAGCAGGCCAATTCCATAGCACTTCTTAAAGCCAGTGGACACTATTGGTAAATGTCAAAGACCAGACTTCTCACTTGCTGTATCTCAACATATGCATAAAATAACAAACCTGTGAAAATTTGAGCTTGATTAGTCGTCGGAGTTGCGAGATAACTATGAAAGAAAAAAAACACCCTTGTCACACGAAGTTGTGTGCTTTCAGATGCTTGATTTCGAGACCTCAAATTCTAAACTTGAGGTCTCGAAGTCAAATTCGTGGAATACTACTTCTTTCTCAAAAACTACTCCACTTCAGAGGGAGCTGTTTCTCACACAGTTTTATACCACCAACCTCTCCCCATTACTCGTTACCAAGTAAGGTTTTATGCTAATAATTATTTTGAGTTATTACCAATAGTGTCCACTGCCTTTAACTATAGCAGAAAAAAATGAGAACACAGTATTGTCATCTAAAATGTTTCATTTGAACAAAACACTAAGAGAAGATGAATCTATTCTGTTATTTGCACAATTGAAAGATATTTGTGAGTCTAAAACTCAACATTTGAACATCATTCAGTTAATGGTAAGTCCAGTTGTTGTGATTAAAGCAATACCAATGTTATATTATACCAGGATGATGGATGTTGAATTGAGGTAAAAACCACAACCACTGGACTAGCCTTGATCAAGGCTGTTGACATACTGTTCCCCGGCCCGGTTCGCGGCACACGCATGCAGTGCATACACAAAATGTACATTACCATACATTGTACAGCGAGAACAGTATAGCGTAGTCATGAGTACGGTCGTGTCTCAACATCGCACGTGAAAGCACTCACATACAAAGTAATTTGAAACGTGCAGATGGTACACACGTACGGATGGTACACATATGATACACGTACTATATGCACGCGTTGTGTGCTATTGTGGGGCCGGGGTGCACTGGCAGAATTCAACGTGGGAAGAGTAGCAGGATTTATGCCGATCGCGGCCGGCTGTAGTGCCTTGATCAAGGCTACCACTGGACTTGTCCTGTCTTGAGTTATACTAGCCCGACACTGAAATCATTGGCATCAGGCCGATGGTCCAGTGTAAAATTCTTCAAGTTTAGTATCAAATGTACTACTACCCTTAACCATACCATGTAGATTTGCTGTTCAGAATATCACATGTGGGCAATTCCTGGGACAAAACATGATCTACTCGTCCATAGTGAGCAGAGTATGGTAAGTTCTGATCAATACCAGCATTGGCTTCTAATTTTAACATTTAAAGCTATTGGACACTTTCGGTAAACAGTGTTGTCCAAAGGCCCACACTTCGTGTATCACAACTTATAATATATAAAATAACAAACCTGTGAACATTTAGGCTCAATCGGTCATCGGAAGAGGGAGAAAATAACGGGAAAACCCACCCTTGTTTCCGCATGTTTCGCCGTGTCATGACATGTGTTTAAAAAAATCCGTAATTCTCGATAATGAGAATTGATAATTGTTTTAATGTTGTCTCAAAAAGTAAAGCATTTCATGGAATAATATTTCAAGAGAAGTCCTTCACCACTACCTTCTGTAAACCCTGTAAGTTATTTGTAAATCTGTGGACTTTTTTTTTTTTTTTTTCTGTTCTGAAAGTGTATAATGGCTTTAAATGGGCACATTGCCTTTAAATCTTTCAACATTGTTGCTGTTTGGAATTACTCCTTATGATTTTGAACAGTTGTTCGTTCAATAAAAAATAAAAATGAACAGTTTGCTTGTTAATTGGTGATATTGAGTGGTGATAAATTTGCATCTGGAAGTACAATCAGCAGAACATACTGTCCACCATATGTGGAGTCAAAAATTACTTTATAAAAAAAATACACTTTTGAAGGTTTATTTATGTGAATCATATACCTTTTATAGCCCATAGCGCCGTATGCAATGTGCCCCTTTGAATGTTGGGTCTGCTTCAAAATACAAGAGCAGAAAGCTTGAATTACTTAGTAGAGTAGATTTGAAAGCATCCGAAAGTCTTGGAAGTGTCGTGGAAGAGCGGTTAAGATCACCCAATTCAAACTCTGGTGTTTCTGATCAGCAGAGTGTGGGTTCGAATCCCAAGCCGTGACACTTGTGTCCTTAAGCAAGACACTTAACCATTGCTTCATCCTTCGGATGGGACGTAAAGCCGTTGGTCCCATGTGTTGTGTAACGCATGTAAAAGAACCCAGTGCACTTATCGAAAAGAGAAGGGGTCTGCCCCGGTGTTCCTGGCTGTGGCTGCTGTATGCGCCGTAGCACCTTGTAAACCATTATAAGGTGCTAACTAATTGGGTCTCAAAATTCATCACTGCAATAACCTATCTTTCTGAAAGTTTGTATAAACTCAGCGCCTTGAGTACCTTGTTTGGTAGATACATGCGCTATATAAGACTTTGTTATTATTATTGGATAAGCAGACTTTCAGGCCACTGGATTAGTTGTCATCCCTCAAAGTTGCTGTCTTAGTTTTGGATATCCATGGCCAAATTTCATAGCCTTAAGCATAAAAACTTGCTAATAACAGACAAATTGTGCTTAACAGAAACTGGTTACCAGTCATAATTTCATATGGTTTACATTGATCCAACTGGTGTCAGACCCATTTTTTTGCATAGCATAGAAATTTGCTAAGCATTTATTAAATTGGGCCCCAGATCTCCAGCGAGCTTTTGAACTCACAAGGTTCTACCTCGGCTTCAGTTTTCCAGGGTCCTACTGAGGTTGTTGACTTCAAGGTCTCTAGCTAGTTTATCTGGGAGGGGGGGGGTCTATCTCAGTGTTGCACTTCCAGGTCTCTTGTTTCAGACGTTCATATCTTGGTACCCCGCCAGATTGTCTGGTTCCCAACCTCAGTGCGCGACATTGTTGTCTAGACACTAGACATTGGCAAGCGCCAAAAACTTCTTCACCAAAGTACCCTGCACTTTTTTGATATTATAGCACCCCTGCTACGAGATTAAAGGCACTGGACACTACTGGTAGTTACTCAAAAAAAAATTTAGCTTAAAAACCTCTTTGATAACTAGCAATGGAGAGCTGTTGATAGTATAAAACATTGTGAGAAAGTAACATAGTTTTTGAGACAGAGGTAGTTTTTCACTGTTGAATCTGAGAAAGACTTGAGGCCTGAAGCCTTTTTCAGGCATCTGAGCAGACAAGCTTACAAGTACACTAAGTACACGTACACTTTCTTTCATTGCAACTTTGATTACCAATTGAGTCCAAATTTTCACAGGTTTTTCATTTTTTTTCATGTACATAAGTTAGGATACACCAAGTGAGAATACTGGTCTTTGACAATTACTAAACGTGTCCAGCCGTGGATTTCACCAAACTCTTCCTAACTTAGGATTAATCTTAGGACTTGGGACGAGTTAAGTTTTGTATCCTTAGACGTTAGGATGCATTGAACCCATCCTAAGTTAAGACAAGTTACTCATCCTAATTGGAAACAGGATTTATCGTAGCATTTCGTAAACAAATTATCTGCAGTGCCTTTAAAGACAGTGGACACTATTGGTAATTGTCTAAGACCAGTCTTTTCACTTAGAATAACTCAACATATGCATAAAATAACAAACCTGTGAAAATTTGAGCTCAATCGTCGAAGTTGCGAGATAATAGTGATAGAAATAACACCCTTGTCACACGATGTTGTGTGCGTTTAGATGGTTGATTTCGAGACCTCAAATTCTAAACCGGAGGTCTCGAAATCAAATTTGTGGAAAATTACTTCTTTCTCGAAAACTATGTCACTTCAGAGGGAGCCGTTTCTCACAATGTTTTATACCATCAACCTCTTCCCATTACTCGTCACCAAGTGAGGTTTTATGTTAATAACTATTTTGAGTAATTACCCATAGTGTCTACTGCCTTTAATTATACTCGAGAATGGAGTAACCAGCTGGAGTGTTGGTGGCTGGATGACCTTAATAGTAGAAGTGGTTCCTTCCTGTAGGGTAATGATGCGCTCCATGCTGAGGGACATGACCTCCTGGTACCCACACCTCCTACCCTGGATGGACAAACTCAAGGCTACACTAATGCAATGGGTCAGTATAAAGTATATATCAGAAATAGGAAACAAGGGCCCTAATTTCATTGTAATACTTACATGTAAGCCCTGTTCGGAATGGACTTAATTTGGTTAAACTAACCAAGCCAGTAGTGCATACCACGCACGCCCATTATTAGAACTGCACCAACATGGGCTACGAAACGCAACATTGGATGGTACTACATGAACATATTCCACATGGGTATAGTATGCCAACTTGGCGAATGTCCTGCGCTACTAATGAAATGTGTCATCAGTGGGAAGGCTCTATTGTCTGCTTGCTAAAGTGTTGTTAAGCACTTAAATCCACTTAGCTTACAAAATAATCAAGCTAATGATATTTTTGTTCACTAATTGTGCAATAATAACTCTTCTGCTTGTTAAGTTGACGAGAGAGCTAACTCGTTTACAACAGTGACCCAAGGTCAGGTCGGGTTGACCTGACAGGTCAAGTGACCGGAGGTCAGGGTGAGTCACCTGTCGTTAGGTGACTCAAGTCAAGTTTGAGTGTGACTCAAAATGACTCAAAATTACTCAATTGGTAAGCAGTGACTAGAATGATTGCTCACAACTTGAGTCGTTTCAAGCACAGTGCATTGTCTTCGTAAAAATGTTCTCACGGTCTGCGGATGATGTCATGGTGCCTAGACTATACTAGGCTGACCTCAAATAGACCTAGAAACTAAACCTGGATATTTCCTGCACCCCAAATAGAACCTGGGTATTTCCTGCACTGGCAGGCTTACTTCTGTGTTGTTATATATAAAGTTAACCTCCACTTGACACCAATTCAAATTTAAAATATTGTACCCTCAGACCAGGGCCCAATTTTGTAGAGTTGCTTCAGCACAAAAAAGTAGCTAAGCATAAAAAATGATGCTTACTAGAATAAAGATACCAGCCAAAATAAGTTGTCCACATTTCTGTGACTGGTGACTGGTATCTTGCTTTCTTTTGCCAAGCACAAGATGATTTTGAAGTAGTATTTTCTGTTTGAAGATTTTGTTGTTGTTGAAATCTTCAAGCCTAATGATATTTATGATTCTGGGGTGTCGTGGCCGAGCGGATAAGAGCACCGAACTTAAGCTCTGGTGTTTCTGATCAGCAGAGTGTGGGGTGGAATCCCGGTCGTGACACCTGTGTCCATGAACAAGACACTATACTATTATTGTTTCTCTCCACTCAGGGGTAAATGCACAAAATAACGAACCTGTGAAGATTTGAACTCAATTGGTAGTCAAAATTGCGAGATTATAATGGAAGAAAAAACACCCTAGTCACACAAAGTTGTGTGCTTTCAGATGCTTGATTTCGGGACCTCAAAATCTAATTCTGAAGTCTGGAAATCAAACTGAAATATTTTAGTGGAAAATTACTATGTTACTTCAGAGGGAGCCGTTTCACACAATGTTTGAAACTATCAACAGCTCTCCATTGCTTGTTTCCAAGTAAGATTTTATGCTAACATATATTTTGAGTAATTACCAATAGTGTCCAGTGCCATTAACTAAAACCAGCAACTTATCCCTCTTCATGTTTTTTTTCCTGCTATCGATAGATGACAACAGAAGAAGGGTTTCCACCAAGTTTACTGTCATGGTTAAAGCCGGACTATGACCCTGCGAGATACGATATGTAAGTATTTCTGATTTTTTTGTATTTCATTTGTATTTTTTTATTCTGAGTGCAGAAAAGCGAACTTGATCCATTGGCATGTACATAGCCAAGAACCCAATTGGGTCTCAAAATTCATCGCTGCAATAACCTGTCTTTCTGAAAGTTTATATAAACTCAGCGCCTTGAGTACCTTGTTTGGTAGATACGTGCGCTCTCTAAGACTTTGATCTTATTATTTTTAATGGAGACAAGGAAGAAGTTTCAGTTTTAAATGTGGGAGGAAGTATAATTCCAGGGAAAAACCCTGGAGTCGGGTAGGGACTGAAACCCAATCCACATAGTGCCCCTAGTGGGAATTGAACCGGGGTCCCAGAGGTGGAAGGCGAGGTAAGACACCACTTCACCAACCTGACCCAACCAGTACCAACTTTATGATTCATAAAAGTAACACATTTTGCATGATTATCCACATTCTCAGAAAGCAACCTTCGAAGAGAAAACCCTCCACTTTGTTGGACAGCATGTTTGCTGATCAAGCTGATGGCAAGGCATTGAAGACTGAGGCTGAGGAAAAAGAACATAGCCTGGAGGAGTCTCTGACAACCAAGGAACCTGTATTGGACCTAGGAGGTAAGGAAAACCAGGCTTTATGTTTAAATCTGTTTTGGATGCCCTCAGAAAAACAGTAAAAAGGCATTATCAAATAGAGACCAGCAACAAAGGGCTCGGTTGGTAGCGTGCATAGAGTTATATATAAGAACTAGAGGGCCCACAAACGCGACGGGACCGCAAGGAGACATGTGCGCCATTTTGTACAATGAAATTTGTATGCGCGTTGACTGTGAAATACATGTTGTGTGTGTTGATAAACACACGCTATGCGATGCTGTTTTGTCAACTTACAAAATACCCGCATGCCGGGCCGCGTATATAGGGCAGTAGACCCTCTAGTTCTTGTATACAACTTTATGGTTGCAGGCCAGCATGTCATATGTATAGGTGCCATGGCCAAGGTGTTAAGAGCATCAAATTCTTGTGTCTGAGTCTTCAGGGTGTGTGTTCGAATCCTGGTCATGACACTTGTGTCCTTGAGCATGACACTAAACCATAGTTGCTTCTCTCCACCCAGGGATAAATGGGTAACTGTGAGGGCAGAGATGGTTTTTGTGATTGATTTAGCTTAGTGTGCTACATATTTGGCAGCACAGGCTGTATACTCCAAAGAGATAGTTTATGGAATTAAATAAAATGGCCCAGTGACCAGCCGTCGATTTCACAAAACTCTTCCTAACTTAAGACTAATCTTAGGACTTAGGACGCGTCTCAACCCTGCACTGTAGCATGCAGACCTTAAGATTAATCCTAAGTCTAACTCGAGATAAGACAAGTTCTAGCTCTTTGTGAAATCCACCTCAGGGGTAATAATGTTGAAGGGCCTTGAGTATCACTGAGTGATGGACCTGAGCGCTATATAAGAAGCCACTACTATTATTAATATGTCACAGGTTCATGTCCTGCTGTAAGAATTGTTTCTTTTGTTCAACCCAAAGTTGTTTCTTAAAATTACCCCAGTGAGTTTCCTTTGGTTTATTACTTGAAGTAAATTTCATTTCAACTTCATTTGAGGGAAGTTGACTGAGGAGAGAAGAGAAGAAGGATACAAATTTACGTTCTATCAATTTGAAAACGAGTCGTCATATTAAAAATAATTTTGTTTATTGAACTGCAGAGCCAGTGACTTTAGATGAGGTTGCTCTGAAGAGGTCAAAGGTCAAATTGAAGAGGAAGCGCTCAGAGAGTTTTATCAAAGGAGAGCTTGCGACAAAGCTATCTCGGTTTGAGAAAGACACGATTGCTGTGGACGCCAATGGAATAAATGCACCACGTGTTCAGTTAGAGGATGATGATGATGAGAGAGCTGCAGAGAAAGAACATACGTTAAATAACAAATCTGAAGACACAAGAGATGCTCATCCTAAGAAAAAGAGAAAAGGATTTGAAAAGCGTGAAAATGAAACGACCATTGTTGAGGAGGATGAAACATCTGTACCGGTCAGGAAGAGACTTAAGAAACTCCTGAAGCATGGCATCAAGAAGAAATTGAAAGAAACGATACGCAAGAATAAAGGAGAAACTGCTGTGACAGAGCAGATGGTACATTGTGAATCTGAAGACATGGGAGATGCTCATTCTAAGAAAAAGAGGAAAAGATTTGAAAACCTGAGGGACAAATTCCGATTGACAAAGAAAAAGAAGAAGGATAGAGAAGGTCTTAGTCAAGATGTTAAACAAACAGAAAGTCAAGCAACCAAAGAATCTGTAAAGCAACAGAACCATCAGAAGCTGGTTCTTAAAAAACTAAAGAAGAAGAGTAAAGGATTGATCAGTAAAGAAGTGCAGGAACTAGACTCGTCACCATCAAGGACAGTTAATGCACAGTGGGGCGGGATCAGCCAAGATGCATCTCCCGGAGGCAGTGATGTTTTGGAGAAAGGATGCAGGTCAAAGAAAGTGAAAGCATCCGCCCTGGTGTGTGAACTTGACAAGATAAGTGAAACCAAGTCGCTAACAAGTCGGACCTCGGATATTGACGACATATTTGCCTGTTTGGAATGAGAGAATACTGGTATGATAAGACTTTGATGCAATTTTTATTGACCTGTGAAATGTACAATATTTGTGTAGGTCCAGCCCCGAAGGAGTGGGTTAAATCTGATTTGAAAAGGAGCAAAGGGAAGAACATATTTTTTATCAGTATTATTATAGTTCCAAATACTCACATATCTGCCCACAACATGGCGTCTGGTAACAGTAAACATAAATGTAATAAATATAGCAATTATACCGAAGTCTTATATAGCGCACGTATAAACAAGGTACTCAAGGCGCTGAGTATATACAAACTTTCAGAAAGATAGGTTATTGCAGTGATACATTCTGAGACCCAATTATGTAGACGACGCATACAGCAGCCACAGCCAGGAACACCGGGGCGAACCCCTTCTCTTTTCGATAAGTGCACTGGGTTCTTTTACATGCGTTACACAACACATGGGACCAAAGGCTCTACGTCCCGTCGGAAGGATAAAGCAATGGGTAAATGGCTTGCTTTTAAAGGACACTAGTGTCACAGCTGGGGATTCGAACCAACACATGTGTGGGGGGTGTTTTGATTAAGTCGGGATCTCGACACTACTTCATTATTTAGATTTTTAATTATCTGCCACTTGGCTTTGGCAGATTGTTTCTTGCAATACCGTAAACGAAAACTTGTAACTTGATTGAATCTATGAAAATATGAATTTGAAATTTAAATCTAAATGTTCGCATAAAACCCACAAAGAAATGGATCTAGCATCTTAAAAGGAAAAGGATACTCCGTTGAATTTTTGTAATCAAGTAGATATTTACAATAAAAGTAACCTGTGAACATTTCTTTTCAAAAAGATGATATATGTATGTATATCTTTTTTGAGATATCGCAGTCCCGTCAAAATAAAAAGAGCCATACAAGAGGTCAAAAAGGGTGGTAGTAAAGGTCACAAAGGGTCATTGTAAAGGTCACATAGGGTCCCTGAAAGATACAAAGACTTATTGTTGGGACCCATACTAAACATTAGGTACAGATGTAAATACAATTTGTATTTACAAATATTTCTGGCATTTTGCGTGGGCAGTAAGCAAAAGTAGTTGGTTTTTTGTTGTTTTTTAAACTCGTTCTAATAAAAATGAGAATAACTTTGGTCTTTCACCAAAAAATTTAGCATTGCAACTTTGAAAAGTGTACCAACAGTCTCTTAGAAATCAACAAAAGTTAGGTCTTAGCCTAAACTTATGTTGAATGTAACGAAAAGTTAAAACGGATCAAGAAAATTGTCATAGTCCGTGAATAATTGTCACAAATTTTGTTACCAGACCATCAATATTTTTTTCCCCACAGTAGAAATGTGTAAGATTTGTTGCCCTTCTTTGATGTATGTAATCATAAAAGAAATGCCGCTCATCGTACTAATAGACTGGTCCCCTGTCCTTAGGATAAGGACATGTATTGGCTTTGTATGTATACACATGTACGTCAAATTTAACTGCGAATATCAAGAACCATGAACCATGTAAAATGATGCGAGGGCAAAGGTGATTATGTAGTGGGCTCAACGGCAGATCTCTGGCGTTTTTTATTATGTAGGTATGCATACAAAAAATGCTATCGCCCTGATAGACTGGTCCCCTGTCCTTAGGATAAAGACATGTGTTTGCTTTATATGTACACATGTACAGTGTA
Source organism: Asterias rubens (assembly GCF_902459465.1). NCBI lineage: Eukaryota > Metazoa > Echinodermata > Asteroidea > Forcipulatida > Asteriidae > Asterias > Asterias rubens. The sequence continues at coordinate 30,695,165 of NC_047062.1, forward strand.
TACACATGTGCATGTACGTCTGTTTTAACTGCGAATCTCCAGATGAAAGCCATGTGAAATGATGCGAGGGCAAAGGCGATTATGTACGTGGGCTCAACGGCAGATCTGTGGCGTAATTCACGAGCCTCGAAGTGTGACGTCAGATGTTCAGGCTACGGTCCTGACGGTTATTGCACTGTCTAGTTCGGCTCTTGACTAGTTTTTGTATCATTAGATATAGTGTAATGAAACCAAGGATGCCTCATAAGTAAAGTCAATCACAATAGCCACAAGCCTGAGGAAACCTGTTTGCGAAAGTATAAACGAAGAGGAGTACGAATCATGATGCAGTTATACCATAGAGTCAGGACCACTCGATGGTTATACCAACGGTGTGTGTTTGGCTACCAGTTTATGCCACTCGGTGCCAAGAAATTAATCACTTACTTTTAGTTGTTATATGAAAAACGTCTGCTGTAAACGATGACACACACAAACAGAAAAGTTTTCCCCGCCTTCCAAACTAAAACATCTCGTTGCCATAACACTTAACCCATCCCCATTACTTCACATTAAGTGTAGGCGCCATTGTTTGCACAACCCTCCCAAGGTTGAGCCCTCCCATAGGCGGATATCATCCGGTCACGTGTCTTTCGTCCAATTAGGGAACGCCTAATATGCTGATATACTTTCGATAGCGCGGTTATGGAGGGATGTACCCTTTTCCGGTCTACTGGTATCCTGTAAAAGAAAACGGTTGTTTACTACAAAGTTTTTACTAAAAATATAAATGAAAGATGTTGGGAAATGCGTCAATTGATGAGCTTGTTATGATTCACCCCAAAAATAGACCGTACTAGCCCAACTCTGTTTGGCTGAGGTGCGCCGTTGCACACTCAGGCAAGAATTACATTGCACTACTTTTAGGCTGTGTTCACCCCCGTCGTGTAGACACCATTCGTGTATATTTCTTGCAGTTCTGGTCCATGTTGTTCCTGTAAACCCTGATGTCCCTGTATAAACCCTGATGTCATCTCCATCTCAATCTTCTTCTCTGTCTACATCTTTTCTTTTCCCTGTCCCGGTGGTTGTCAATCCATAATTCCCGTTGTCCATCTGTTGCCATTTCTTCGGGCAGTGTGTCCAGCCCACCTCCATTTTAGCCAGGTTCATTGTCCTAACACTGCACAACCCTTTGCTTATTAGAGATACCACATTATTGTTGTTATGTAACTGGAGTCACGGTGTTGACATTTCTTTTAGTGTGTCTCTCCTGAGGGAGTCTCAGCTTGGTTAACGATGATGTGTGTACACCGTCAGTCCATTTGTTCAAGTTCTCTTGTTTTATCCCACTCTCTTAATGTCCGAGTGGTGTCAGTTTCGTTATTTTTGGGAGTGAAAGTCAATCTGTGTCGCTCTTTTTGAGTGAAATTTGAACAAACTTCACACTAAATCGAGTTGAAAGTACCCGTCTTTCACTCTTTAAAGAGTTGTACGCCATATGGCTCTTTGCAATAGTGGTATGGCGGAAACGAGTGGTTTTTCACTCTTTTACATTTAGAGAGCAAAGATACGTGATATAATATAATAATATTAAGTCTTATATCTACCAGCAAGGTACTCAAGGCGCTTAGTATATAATATACATTTTTACAGAAAGAGAGGTTATTGAAGTTATGATTTCTGAGACCTAATTATGTAGCACTTAGGTGCTATAAGGCGCATACAGCAGACACATCCAGAAACACCGGGGCAAACCCCTTCTCTTTTCGATAAAGTGCACTCTGTGGACGAAGCATTAATGTTTTAGTGTCTTGCTTATGAGGACACAAGTGCCACGACTGGGACTCGAACTTAACCCACAATCCGATGCAATTGTTACATCATTTAGACCGATAGGCCTACATTGAAGGCCGAAAGTACTGATGCTAAACACACATCGGTGTAAGTGTTTAAACAAAAATATATATATAATTTTTTATTCTCGATGCAAATTTAAAATCTATTAAACCATTGTTGTACCCGCTGCTAAAACCTAGGATTCGAACTGCCTCTAAGCTAGCGTCCAATCTCGGTGGTCAAGTTCGTATGACACTGCTCTAGAAATAGAATTGCAAAGGTCGTTGGTTCGAATCCCACCCGAGTAATATGCCTGTTATTTTTTTTCACAACTCGGGAAAGTACTGAGTACATGTATACAGTGCTAACACACATGAATTTTGTGTAAGGGTGAACAAAACAAAATAAATATCTTTATCCGCGATGCAAATTTAACATCTATTGTGGTTTATATTGATATCTATTTAAAAAGGCCGAAATGTTCGTGTTTGAATATACACCTTGGGTGGATTTCACAAAGGTAGTCCTAACTTAGGACTAGTCCTAGGCAAGGCTAAGAGATAGGACCAGTCCTAAGTTAGGATGAGTTACTGGTCCTAACTTAGGACTGGTCCTATCTCTTAGTATTGCCTAGGACTAGTCCTAAGTTAGGACTACCTTTGTGAAATCCACCCGATCGTGTTTTTTCTGCCTTAGACATCAACAAATGTTTACAAAACAAGCTGTCATTTGGTTCACTGTTACTCACTTGTTTATTTATTTGGATTTCTGTTTAATGTTTACTTTGGAGGAAAGAAATATCCCACAATTTGGAATCTGGTTACGCCGCGAAGAGCTGATACGCGCACGATTGCGGATGTTAGGCCTAATTAAATTTTCCTGGAAGCCATTTTGTTTTTTTCCGGGTATGAAAATATGACGTTCCACCAATTCCGCATTTTTGTTATGATTGCATTAAACCTCACAAACGAAACGTCATGCCTTTAACTTTTTGTTTTGCGTTTATACAATAGTTCCCTTTTGGTAGTTGTTTGCGACAGGTAGTTCTATTTTCTCAATCAGTATTTCGTCGGATGTGTTTGTTTTGTAACGTTATTGTGGAGTTTTAATAACTGACACTCGTTGACTTGTAATTGTGTATGACCACAGAAGTTGTTTTTAAAAACGTGCATACATTTCGTATGAAACATTTGCTGAGATGTTTTTTTCTTCAATCATCTGAGCGAAACCCTCAACCATGATTCAAATGGTTTGAGCATGTGCTCCTGTGTGTTAACACAAACCAAATTATCATTTTCGCTCTTCGTACGTTAAGTTCAAGAAAGAAAGTTACTTCACTTCAATCCAGCCGATTATTCAAAACACAAAGCGAAGAAAAAACTATCTTAAAGGCACTGGACACGTTTGGCAAAGACCAGTCTTCTCACTCGGAGTACCCCTTCATAAATGCATGAAATAACTAACATGTGAGCATTGGCTCAACTGGTCTTCAAAGTTGCAAGAAAATAATGAATGCAAAAACACCCTTGTGTGCTTTCAGACGCCTGGGAAAGGCTTCAGGCCTGAAGTCTTTCTGAGATTGTTATGTCAGTGAGAAATTATCTCTTTCTCAAAAACTATACGTCAGAGGGAGTCGTGTCTCACAATGTCTTATCAACAGCTCTTCGGTGCTCGTTTTTCACAAAGATAGTCCTAACTTAGGCCTATGTCCTAGGAGTTAATCAAAGCTTAAGGCTGGTCCAAAGTTAGGAGGAGTCACTCGTCCTGACTCGAGATACCACTTTGTGAAATCCATCCCAGTGCCTTTTAACTGGTATCCAAGTCAAAATGCATGAAGTTATAGACGTAGAGATGGGAAAGATATTGTTTGACCTGTATGAACCCTAGACTTGGTTCAAGTCCCGTTCTCGTGTGAGAGGTCCGTCATAAGCATATCGCGCCTATATAGCAAACAACCCGTATAGTGCGAGCTCGCCGTCAAAATCATGGTCCCGAGAATAAGTTGGAAATGCAGATCATCATAAGTTTTCTGGCTATGGTGCGAAATCGGGACTTGAGTCAAGTCTATATGAACCCCGGATACAGTCAGCCACTGTTGAGTTTAGAGACAACGAACTTTACTGGCTTGAACACTCTGCCAATATTAAAATTTCACTTCAAGCAACACTCATCAACGTGCCAAGTCATGTGAGGCTTTGTCATCGCAAAAACAAAAGACAACCCCGGCTGTTGTTGCTGTTTAAAATTCATTGCGGTTTATTTTTTTGGGGGGACACCAATTTTGAAGAAAAAAAACTGCGAGGGAATCCCGGAAGGATGCGTTAGTCACATCTATCAGAGGACAATCCCCAAACCGCAGAACTGAGTCACTGTACCACAGATTCCAAGCAAATATAAACAGGAGGCAAATCCTGAACCCTGGCAGAACTTTAGAACTCGGACAGTGCGACGCTTCGGTTTGGTGAAGAGATCAACTTGAGCGGAACTTCCAGCTGCACTTTTTTAAATTGGTAAGTTGATTGTTATTATGGTAAAGGAATCGGTATAGGCTTATACTTGCAACATTAATTCTTTAAGTTACTTCAGGATACCATGCACTTGTGTTTAATAGTGACTACTTGTCAATTAAATTGGTAAGTTGATTGTTATTATGGTAAAGGAATAGGTATAGGCTTATAATTGCAACATTAATTCTTTAAGTCACTTCGGGATACCATGCACTTGTGTTTAATAGTGACTACTTGTCAAAAGTTTTCGAACTTCGTACCCAATTGCCTTCCTCCATGTTCGTATTATGCATAACTTTCTGACCGCTAGTCTAGCTAAAACTTGGCGACATGTTATACAGTTATGGACACTATTCTTAATTGCTCAAAACAATTGTTAGCATACAAAACTACTTGGTGAGAAAGGCTCCCTCTGAAGAGTAGTGCGGTTTTTGAGAAACAGGTTATTTCTCACACAAATAATAAAATATTTCAGCTGAAGCCTTTTATTATGCATCTGAAAGCTCACAAAGTTGGGCAACAAGGTGTTTTTTTTCTTTCATTTCTCTTGCAACTCTGATGACCATTGAGCAAAAATGTTCACATTTTTTTTTTTTTTGCATATGATGGGATAAATCAATTGAGAATACTGGTCTTGACAATTGCCAAACGTGTCCAGTGCCTTCAAAAAGATACCAAAAATAGAATCAAAATTTACAACATGTTATGATGTTAAAATGCCATCAAATCCTTCCAATACAATTACATTGGTGATAACACCGTGTGGTGTTGAATCTCTCCGGTTTATGTGACAACACCAATGCTGTCGAATTCTAACACCCCATGTTTTTTTGCAGTGAAGGCTTTAATAAGCAATTTCAGATGTGTCATGTACAAACAAAACGTATTGGTTTGGGAAGTTATTGCATTAGAAAGAACAACAGATCGATTATGCAGGTTGCATTCAGGGCCAGGTAGCGGGTTACACAAAGTTCGGCAAACGTGAACTCGCACACTGATGTCAATGTAGACCTTGTCTTTACCCGCAAGGATGGAGGCAGGTACTGGTCTTATCAATCCCAATGATTTATTGGATGAATAAACGTGCAGTGACGTAGAAGTTGTCCATATCTGCGTTTTGATTGGTCCAAGTTGATCTCATTCACTGATGTCAACGTAGATCGGTCCCTTGGACAGGTACTTGCTTTTCAGAATCAGTGATCAAATTGAATAATATGATCATTTAATTGGATAATTGGCAGTGACGTAAGCATTTTGTATCTGTGTTTTGATTGGTCCGCCGAGGTGACGTTTGACAGCAACACTTGGGGTCGTCTGCTCATGATGAATCTAAGTGAAAAGTGAAGATGACCTACGCTAGAGGCCACTCTCTGGCGTTATGCACGAGTTTTGAAGCGTCAGATGTTCTGTCTATAATGTCAATGTACCTTTATAATGATGCCCTCTACATGCTATTGTCTATTTCCGGAATCCAAAAACCCTTAATATGTTTTGCAGACGTGATTTGTTTAACATGGCCCCGGGAGGTCACTTAAAGGTTTGTGTAGTCTTCATTGCCGACACTGTTTTTTTGTATACTAGTCCTCGATAGAGGGCGCGGCATCAACTGTTTTGGAGACTGACTCGGAGGGACTGTCAAGTCTATGAACTTAGCTCGATCATTTTGATCTAGATGTTTGTGTGATACAGATATCTCTGCTCCAGTAATTCATGTTAAACATCTATTATTTGTTAAAAAAAGATTCGTAAAAAATAATGAGTGTACACTTTCATCAACAAAGTGACGTCAAACAAATCATGTTTAATTTTCTTTCAGGAGATAGCATTGAAACTAACATGGAGCGAATTGTCATGCCTGGCGACGAGCTTTGGGATCCGGCTGGCGGCTTTGACTTGACCGCCAACGGCTTGACCACCCTCAATAATGGCTTCGACCCCGTGAGCCCGCCACCCCAGCAAAATAACACTGAGACCGATGCGGAGTTCATGCATCGTACAATGCTACGGGAGGAGTTGAGGGTTAATATACTACAGAGGAGATTGCAAAAAGGTCTCGGGGCGGTCCAGCTTGACTGGAGGTTCACCAAGCCTGAAAATGTAAGGAAAAGTGCCGCAACATATAAAAAAAAACCACACACCTAAGCACATGTTGTTTTGGTCTTGTTTTGCGTCTACCGCCAAAACTCATGACTAATGTTCCCTCTTGAAGTATTATTTCAAAAAGCGGTGGACGTATTATTAATTTATTTAGAATCTAAACCGCACTGCATTTTTAAAAAGGAAGAAACTAAAACAGAACCAACACTCCCACAAAGAAAACTTACATATGGATGTACCCGAAAGTTTAATATGTTTGTTTTCTGAATTTTTTCGACGTGAGGATTTTTTTTGTTTCCAAGAGCTACAATCTATTATGTTAAAACACCATGTTACGTGAACTTGCTGAATGTCTGTTTTGATGTCCCACTGCCCCTAATATATGTTGGGAAATGGCATTGGTCTATGTCAAATAAGTGTAAAGGCTGTTTGTTATTTTTGCAAGAAATAAACAAATTCTTTGATCGGACATGCATCAAATTGTTCCAGAGACCTTTCCTTAAACTTTACCTGGTTACACTATTGATAGAAGTTGAATTTACAGGGGAAATCATAATTTGATATTCTTTTCCGGAATTTGTCTTTTTCAGCTGACACCAGAAGAGGAAGATCGAAGAAAACTTCGCCGAGAGAGGAACAGAGTTGCTGCCTCAAGATGCAGGGAGAAACGACGAGAGAGGACGTATGTTCTTGTCAAGGTGAGCCTATAACACCCAATTCAGACAGGCGCTCCAGGAGTCGCGCCGAACCAAAATCTGAATTAATTACATGAAAAGTTTGACGTCCTCTGAAACAGTTTTAGGAGCGACTGGACGCGCTAGCAGTCGGTCGCAACGACTCTGGAGCGACTTCGTTTTAGACGTCAATCATGTCATGAATAGAGCCAATGTAAATGTTATGTTAAGTTTGTCAAGGCTTTCGTGGGGGTATCTGGGACGGGAGACCACGCACGCGAGTAGCGAAGCCATTCGCTTGGGATCGCGGGCCTCAAAGGCACGAAGACGTTGAGAAAAGGCTCACCTAGCCTGAGAATTAGCAGTGGTTTCAGCAGCACATTGACACAATTCGCCACTTCAAGGACAAACTTCTTCACTTTATTTCCAATATATAAAATTGTAATCGTAAGTGCACTCAAAATGCTTGGTAAAGCGCTACGAAATGGCCGTGTTTTTTTTTCAGGATGCCTGGTGCATCGAAGGACATACACTCATGGTTGGTTTTATGAGTACCCTTCGTTGCGGGTTACCACGAGAAACCGTGAGAAACCGCGAACACATGACGATTACTACATACTATACATGTAGCCTTTTGGAGATACGAGGACACTTTAGAAGTGACTGTTTTGTGTGGGTTGTATACAAATTATATCGACAAAGTGGGTTGTGAAAATAATATAAACTACAGTCTTCTCCTTCTCCTGAAGGAGAGCAGAGCCTCCTGGTAAAGACGAGCAGAGTATACTGTTCGAAACGTCGAGACCAAACCGGCTCTTTTCAGAGCCAACACTCACCCTATAAGAGATTTACACATAGTTATACCCGCAAGTTTACTATTTATTTATAGTTTTTTCTTACAGTCTTTATGCCTCGCTCTTATCATTGCAGGAGACCGACCAACTTGAAACCAGCAATCAGGAATTAATCCGAGAGATACAACAATTAGAAACGGAGCGCCAGGAACTTGTGGCAATCCTGTCCTCCCATCAGCAGACGTGTGGCTGCAGCCCTCCCGTACCCAACCCTAGTCTAGATGACCTCCACATTGACCCATGAACATAAATCTTCACATTTTGTTTTTGTAAAATAATATTTGTAAATTTTGAAACGCAGTTGTGACTGAAACATATCACACTGCAATGATGTATATTAATTTCAACTTGTACAGTTTTATAAATAAAGAATATGTTTCAGTGTATGTGCACCTTAGCCAGGAATTCTGATTATTTCTTTTGTAAATGTAGTTGTGTATCCTATTTTTCACATTATGTGGGGGGGGGGGGGGGGCGATTCGGAGTTCCATGTTACGTACCAGCGCAAACGTACCAGCGCTATGAAATGGCAATCGCGCAGTAAGCACAACTTAGGCCGCTAAGCAGCTCTATGAAACTGGGCCTTGGTCATCAGAAAACAACAAATAACAATATTCTAGAGTTATTAGAATGTTTTATTGTTATGAGTCAAGGATGTGTGACTAATTTATATGGGTTGGGGTTTAAATGTTGAGTACGGTGAAGAACGCCATATACATAAATAGCTGTAAAGCCGTCGTCAATATGCTATAGCAGTGGTTTCAATACGCCTCTCTTAATATTCATGCATGACGTCATAACTCTTACCCAGGGAGGCTAACGGCGCACGTCTGCCACCACTTTACTTGCAGTGGCTGCACCTATGGCCTCGTTTCTGTTAGAATTGTGAAGTACTCCATGCATAAATCTTAAGAGAGGCGTATAATAGAACCCTTCCCATGAAATTATGTAAACCGCACATTGCGCTTGCGCACCAACAATGCCGGGGGCCAATTTCATAGAGCAAACAATCGCTTATTTTAAACATGTTACTGACTAAAATTTCATGCCATACCCATTGCTTGTGACTAGTATTTAGCTGTTGTTTACTTGGCATAACAATTGAGTGATGTCTTGGCCGGTAATCTGATTTTACTAAGCAAGGATTTGTTTGCTTAAGCAAAATTTTGTGCAGCTCTATGAAACTGGGCCCTGGTTTGCAAAGGGAGGGAACAGTTTTTTCTTCTTCTTCCTTACAAGTGCTGCTTCATAAGTGGACATTATACCGTGCCATCCGAATTGGTGGCTACAGCTACGGCTACGGCTGTTGCTAAGGGTGTTGCTAAGGACGTCCTATACTTCAACGCATGATGACGCGGAAATCTAGCCGTAGCCGGAGCTTCAGCCGCCTATATGTTTTTAAATAAACCATAAACCAAATATTCGGACACGGGCTCTGCCTACGTGTGTTTGCCAGCCAAGTGGCTGTGCGCGTGCGCGAATGTAATTAGCATTTTTTTAGGGTGGGGCAAATTACAAATCCCCATGTGAAATCACAGCAGCTTGACTGTCTCAGCACACTATAGTCATGAAATCTTCAAAACAAAGATAGGAATTATAACGGTATAAACCCTTTTCACATTACAAAGCCAATTCCCGGGATGATGAGACCCCTGGAAATCCCCGGGGTGTTTTAACCCTACGGCTTGCCTTACCTTAAGTTTGTTTCACCTTGATGCATTTTTTTTACTGTGAAGAAAAAACACAAGCAAGTGGTATTTTTTGCCCGGGAAATGGCTATTACCCAGGAGTTTACCGGGTCAGCAATTGTGAAAGGGTTAGCTACATTTTTTTGTCATGGGAATTCCCTGGGAATCTCTGGTGTGAAAGGCTTTTAGTGCAGGCCTTTTCGAGACACCCAAGTTTCATCACCTAAAATCAACCCTCGAAAGCGACTTGTTGAACTATGTTGTTGAGACTGCACCTTCATTCAATCCCCACTGCTGCAGGCCAAGTAAACAAAATAACAGTTGATCGTCCAGGTTTGTACACAAAAGAGGAGGATGTTTTGTTTTATTTCTCTTTACGGGTGGCCACCAAGCCTTTTAATTCGAACTATGACCACCAATTCTTCAGTTTAAAATCCACCACTTAATTTATGTAGTTATGTAAGTTCTTAAAAGATTTGCAAGTTGTGCACAGACAATTTGCCTTTTTGAAAACAAAATGTAAAGAAGAAAAAGAAAAAAAGATGTGGTCTTAACAAAAGATGAGGGATTGACGACCAACTGGTATTTCTTTGTATTTGGCCTTATGGTAAAAACCTTCTAGTGAATAAACACTCTTTGCGTAGGTGTTCATCAGACTGCAATAATGCAATTTCTAGTTGTTTACGTAAACCCTTGGTAGAAAAAAAATAGTACCCTCTACATACAATTCAACAGACCAAAAGGGCCATTGTGGTAACAATAGAAGTCGGTTGGCATTACCATATAAATAGCTTCATGTTCATGGTCTTCAAATTTTCAATAAAAGAATTCTTTCTGACTGCTGGCACTACTGGCTTAAAAAAAACCACCCTATTGGTTTTTGGCATAGAGCTTGGTGTGGGTGTGTCATATTATACTTGGTGAACATTTGGACTTGTTGCTTATTCCATTCGACAGAAAGCTGTTTCATCTGTTATTCGGAAGCTCTCCTCAACAACTTGGTAGGTATACAGAGAATGTCAACTGTGTGTTTTCATATCAAGCTATGGTTTTGGATTCATGCCATATTTATGTTTTTTGTGTGATAGTTTATCCAAAGAAATTGAAGTTTTGTGTGCATGCAGGGTCTTGAACAAGACTTGTAAATAAATTGACAAAAGTGGCGTCTACGTGGGAAACGCTTGGCAATCACATTACACGGTTCTTCATTTTTGTTTTCGATATCAAGCTTTGAGACGCCCTTCGGTGGATAAGGCCTTATTATATAAAAAACGATTATTATTGTTATTAAGTAGGCATAATCAATCAATCTAGCAAAGATCATAATATTTGTGTTATAAACAAATGTTTGATAATAACTCTTAAAATGAAATGCAAAACAAACTTCTGGTTGCAAGTCGAAACATCCTTATAAGGTGCTACATAATTGGGTCTCAGAATTCATAACTTCAATAACTTCAAAAGACAGGTCTTTTATTCAGCTGCGCCACGCATCTGGAACATTCTACCACTTAATCTTAGAACTTGTCTTTGTACCACAACATTCAAATCTCTTCTCAAAACTTATCTTATGTCACAGGTTTTCAAGGACTAATTTTTGTTGTGTCTGTTTTTCTTTGTTTTTGTTTTTGTTTTGTCTTGTTTGGTTTGTTGTTGGTTTTACTGCGCCTTGAACACCCAGCAGGGTGGATACGTGTGCATTACAGGTCTTATTATTATTATTTATTATTATCTTTCTGTAAAAACGTGTATAAGCGCCTTGATAGTACCTTGTTGGTAGATTAGATAGGCTACGTGTGCTATATTATAAGACTTCGATTTTATTATTATATTGTATTCTGTATTGTATGATGTTTGTATAGGACACCATGCAACAGCAGACCACAACCACAGTCACTGAGACTACCGTCATCAAGGACCAGCCTGGCGTAGGAGAGAGCCGTACTGTCATAATCCGCGTAAGAAGAATAGCCTTCGGAAACCCTTTTTCGAAACCACGGCTTCGGCTTTGGATTCGGCTCCAGGCTCCGTCCTCTCGTCTGAAGCCATGAGCGCGTACGCAAAGCACTCGTAGGAGTGTCGAAACACGGGGCTAAGCTAGCCTGAGCCGATCCAAAGCCGAAGCTATGGTTTCGAAAAGGGCCAAATAGTGTTAGCCGTAGAGGGGTGTGTCCCTTTTGAAACCACGGCTTCGGCTCCAGTTTCGGCTCAGACTAGCTTGGGCCCGCGGTTGTTTTGACAATTTTGCACGTGCTTTGCGTACGTGCGCAGGGCTTTAGACGAGAGGACGGAGCCTGAAGCCGAATCCAAAGCCAAAGCCGTGGAACCGAAAAGGGCCAGAGTGTTAGCCAGAGGTGTGTCTGGGTGTCTGGACCCACATATATATAATATTATTTATTTGGCAATTCACAGAAAAATACAAAATTACAAATAATTTTTATACGAAAAGGATAAAGCTCTTAAAAACATTAATTAAATAAATATTTACATCTGGATTGAAAAACAGTAAAAAGGGGTATACATAAAGATATAAAAAAGGAGGGCAGGCAGTAAAAAAGATTTGTTTATGGATGACTTCTGATTTGTTGCATTAGAGTCTTCCATACCAAAGAACTGACGACAAGTTGTTCCAGTTAAACTTTGAAATGATTAAAGGCACTGTCCACGACCAGTATTCTCACTTGGTGTATCTCAAAATATGCATCAAATAACAAACCTGTACAAATTTTGATTCAATTGTTTGTTGAAGTTGCGAGAGAATAATGGAAGAAAAAGCACCCCCGTCGCACAAGTTGTGTGCTTCCATATGCCCTGAAATTCAGTGAGAAATTACTTCTTTCTCCAAAATTACGTTACTTCGGAAGGAGCCGTTTCTCACAAGGTTTTATACGGCTCTCCACTGCTAGGTACCAAGTAAGTTGTTATGATAACAATTATTTTGAGGAATTACAAACAGTGTCCAGTGCATTTAAACTTTGAAATGATTAATGTTACATAAAAGAAATAAAATGTCAATATTTGTTGTGATTTCCACACAGGGCCCTCAGCACGAGCATGATTGGTCATCTGGACTATTTGAATGCACCAAAGATAAGAAATCATGTCAGTTTGTAAAATTCATAATCTTTTGCGAAATGTTCCTAGTTCTTTTAGATGATGATACTTTCGTTCATAGCGAAGAAGTTTTCAAAGTGCACAAGCTTTTACTTTGGACAGGTCCAGTACTATTCTAATGGTACAACCTTTAAGAGCACATGAGTAAGAAAACAGAAAAGACACAACTGAAGAAAATAAATATAGTATCTACTTAATTCAAAGATGCTTATCTTTGTTTCTGCATTTCCTCTAGTTAAGTAGTCTTGAAATCAAGTCGGTAAATGTTAAGCGCGGTGTGGTCACGGGGACGGACCACTCATCCTTCGACCGTTGCATGAAAGTATAATCGCACTGTGACTGTTGCATGGACGGCAGAATGTGTGTTTGTAGCAAAGACGCAGCGCCTAACGACTTGTCATCAAGTCTACTAGTTACGCAGAAAACACCGCTTGGCCAACATATTTAAGCAAACATTGACTGGGGAACCAATTAGTGTAATTCTAGCTGGAAACCTGTTCTGTTAGGCAATATTTTTTTGTGCTTAGCAAGTTTGTTGTGCCTAAAAGCTTTAATACAGGACCCAATTTCATAAGGCTGCTTAAGCACAAAATTTGCTTAAACTAAAAAAAACTCTAAGTAAAATCAGATTACCTGCCAAGACTCACCTCAATTGTTATGCTATTGTAAACAGCAGCTAAATACCAGTCACAAGCAATGTATATGGCATCAATTTTTTGGCAGTAATTTGTGTACAATAAGAATGCTATTTTCGTGCTGAAATTGAACCCTGATAACATGTTTATTCTTAGGTTTGATGTCATTCCTGTGCACATGGTGTTTTGATTGCATGCTGGCCAGGCGACTCAATGAGAACTTCTTGATAACCTGCGCCCCCGGTGCTGAGGTTGCCATGCGCACCAAGCTTCGCACCTCGGAAAATATTAAAGTAAGATCCCACCCAACCCCCGGCCATCCTCAAAAAAATTCCTAATAAATCGATTTAGAAGAACACAAAATTCCCCACTGAAAAGCACCGTGGACAGTGGCAATTTTGATGTACATAATTGTGTTTTATGTACAGACCGCCCTGCCCTCCCATCGACAACAGTTGAGTTGGACAAGAGCCTTTTGCCTTCTTGTGACCCCATGGGGGCGGTGTTCGGTCATTTTGGTCAGTGTTATTTTGTTCAGGACACTCAGATTTGTTTGACAGTTTGAAGTGGTTTCCTTGGAAACCACCAACTATGTTTGCGAACACATTTAAAATCGGCCTGTTTTCAAACAAAACTTGTTTTAACAGTACTTGTTTTAACATTTTTTAACCGGTTACTTTTTTTTCAAACAACACATATTTCTTTTGCAAACAAACAACACATATTTTAACCTGTTACTTTTTTAAACACCACTTGTTTATCTGGTAGTTATCTTTTTCAAAAAACACACTTGCCAGGTACTTTTTCAATGACACATCTTCTAATCGGTTCCTTTTTCAAATAGCACGTCATTTAGGCATAGTTTCAGTGAAATCTGAATGAACATTGTCGAATCTTCACTGATTGATTTTGTCTTATTCCATCAAAATCACACAGGGCTCCATCTGCAATGATTGCTTGACCTGCTACTTCTGCCCGTGTTGCACTCTAGCCCAGATGTCTCGCGAGTTGGACCACGTCGACCACAGGATCTAAAGACAGTGTCCACCAGTCGTCTTCACACGAGAGCAAATTAGCAAGCGTCCCTTGCTAAATTATAGCATGGTTTTTCAAAAAAATGTACCTCTCGTGTGACTAATCGAATGTTATATCCAATGTATGCCTCTTATAATTACAGACCTTTCTTGCCGCAATACTCGCTTAACTTTAGCTGAACAAAATATACAATTTGCTAAAAGTAGTTTAATTATAACTATTTTGTTAAATGCTTTAACGTGTAGAGTACACTAAATGTAAGTGCTATTAGGTTATGTGTTTGCAATCGCTGTCAACAAGTCTTCGTTTCGGCGTTGAAAATGTGTTTTAAGAAGGCTTGTGACTTAGTGCTAATTTAGCGGCACCTTAAACTTTTGCTGCGTTTAGAAGGAAGACTACCTGTAACCATAGAGCAAGGACAATGCTGAACTAAGTGTGGTTTTGGGGAGGTATGTCGAGTGGTCTTTCTAGTGCTTGTTTTTCTGATTATATTTTATGCGAGATCAAGAATGCATCATACTGAATCGATTGCAATTTGAACATGAAAATGACATACTGTGCCACCGTCATGATCTGGGTGACTTTAAAGGCAGTGGACACTATTGGTAATCACTCAAAATAATTATAAGCCCAAAACCTTACTTGATAATGAGTAATGGGGAGAGGTTGATAGTATAAACCATTGTGAGGAACGGCTCCCTCTTACGGGAGCTGAAGTAATGTAGTTTTTGAGAAAGAAGTAATTTTCCACGAATTTGATTTCGAGACCTCAGATTTAGAATTTGAGGTCTCGAAATCAAGCATCTGAAAGCACACAACTTCGTGTGACAAGGGTGTTTTTCTTTCATTGTTATCTCGCCACTTTGACGACCAATTGAGCTCAAATTTTCACAGATTTGATCGTTTATGCAAATATGTTGAGATACACCAACTGTGAAGGCTAGTCTTGGACAATTAACAATAGTGTCCGGTGTTTTTAAGGACATGTTCGAATTGGCGGTTACAACTTCGACTCGATCGCTGCCTCAACGTGTGTTATCCCTATAGCACACCCCCGAGCAACATATCTATATACAGTATATATGGTATTTACTGTTGATATATGAATGAAACTGCAGTGTATGGGACAGTCCGGTTAAAATCCATGCATAAATATAACGCGAGTTTTTGTGGACATACTGACACATTAATATATGACCCAATGTAGTACTATATATGCCTGCCAAAAAGGCCTTGGGATGTTCAAGGTCACTGTTTTTGTACAAACAAAGGTTACGAGGTCTTTACGCAGCTTATGTTGAGGCCAACATATTTGTTTTTCAATTATTATTATTAATAAATGCATTGCATTGATTAGCCATTGAGATGGAAGCTCACAATAGACTCTTGTTTTACACGGTACCGTATTTTTCGCTATACATTAAAGGCACTGGATACCTTTGGTAATTGTTAAAGACCAGTATTCTCACTTGGTGTAACCCAACATATGCATCAAATAACAAACCTGTGAACTTGCGCAATTATTTTTGAGTAATTACCAATAGTGTCAAGTGCATTTGGTGCCTGGTACTTTTGTTCAGGAAATTTATCCCGAAAGGACAAGAAGCCAAATAATTGTAAAGTTTTTTCTTTTAATCCACGCTTTGGGATAATAAAAAAAAGCAATCAAAACTAACTTGTGAAAGTGTTTTAATGGTATGGTTTTATTATCAACATCAATTCCTTATAATATGTGGATTTTTTTTAAGCGTTGGCCATCAAGGGGCGATCCAGGGAATTGAGGGAGGGAAGTGACACAATGCCACTTGTTGGACACTCAACAACCCCAACCCCAATCCACCACACCCCCACCCTGCCCCAGCCCCGACGACCCACCCAGCCCCACCACACCTCACCCCAAACCAACCCACCACACCCCAACCCCAATCCACCACACCCCACCGTGCCCCGACCCCAACGACCCACCCAGCCCCACCACACCCCACCCAAACCAACCCACCACACCCCACCCACCCCAAGCCCACCCAGCCCCACCACACCACACCCAAACCCAAACCCCAATCCACCCAGTCCCACCACACCACAACCCATACCCCGACCCACCCAGCCCCACCTCACCCCACCCCACCCCAACCCCCCACATCCCAACTCCAACCCATACCTCAACTTTGACCCCAACCCCAACCCCAAAACACCCACCCCAACCCCCGCACATACAGCCTACCGGACGAAGGACTGGGAAACTCCTGAGAAAACTTGCCTCTCAAAAACTAGCCAACCCTCCGACTTGAGAAATATCCATTGTACCTATACAAATAGTTCACCCCTACTTGGGAGATAAATTTCCAGGGAAGTAAAAAAAACTGACGGCGTAAAAATTTCAACAAAAGTTGTGCTTGCATTTTCCCGGCCGAGAATTGGCTAGCATTTCCCGGCCGAGAATTGGCTAGCATTTTCCGGCCGAGAATTGGCTAGCATTTCCCGGCCGAGGATTGCCTAGCATTTGAAGGGAATGGCATGGCGTGTAGATGTACGTACACTTTAAAATGTACTGCAAGGCTGAGAAGGCACCCCATAGCTGCAGCACGCAGGGTACCTCATTACCATATTAATGTCTTCAGAGTAGGGTTCACTGCTTCTCGCAACTGTCCTATGGTATGCCGCACCATAGGGCTGAGCTAACAATGCACGGTACTATGGCTCAACGGGTCCTTGCGCTAATGGTTTGACAGCCAGAAGCATTGCTACTTTACATGGGCGTGCCATTACCACAACCGGTATAGGCTATACGGGGATTCAGTATCGAAGGATAGGAGTTCGAGTATCGGTAAGAATAGCTTTACTGCTTGTGTTGTCAATTGTCTTTAACACAGAGGGATCAATAGGCAGATCGATAGTGTATGTTTCAGTTGTGTGTGATCGTTGTCAAATCATCTTATAAAGTGAAAGTGTTGGACGTTTGTTTGTTTGGTTCATAACGCACAGCAGTATTGTGTACAATCATGTACGTACATGTGTACGTATAGTTAGGCCACTGCCAATAAGTGCATGGAGGTAAAACGAGCACAGCATGAAGGTTACAGCCGTCGATTTCACCAAACTCTTCTCTATTTCTACCTCCATGCTATAACTTAGGATTAATCTTAGGACTTGGGACGAGTTCAGTTCCGTATCTGAAGACGTAGGACGCATTGAACCCATCCTAAGTTAAGACTAGTTACTAGTTAGTCCTTACTCGGTTCGTGAAATCGGCTGTTGGTTAGGTAGCAGCTTTAAGCTCTTGTATGTTTTACCAAAAACATCAAGAAAAGCCTATAGGCAGCTTGGAGGCAACCAACTGCGATGTTAAACAAGTGTACTCAAAACGAATATTTTGGTAGCACCATGGGCATGTGCAATGTCTTGATCTTGCTATCGGTGTAAGTTGAGATGCCAATTGCGACTTTCCTCCTCTTTAAGATTGCGTGTAAATTATTTTCTCTTCGTTTGTCATTGCCCCCAAGGTTCAGTAGAGGTGTTAAATCATGGTCGAACAATTATTCCCCTGGGTAAACTTTTCTCATGTGACGTGTTTGTATTTCGTTCAATTGTTGCCTATACATGAGCATTACGTGTTCAAAAACCAATGGACCCTCTTAAAAAAAAACTCTTCAGTTGCGGGTACAACTTAAAGGCGTCATGCGCTTCATTTTGTGCACATCAGGGTTTTTTGTGCATTGCTCTGTACACGGTAGGCCTTCTTTAAAATGAAGTTGTCGTGTACACCAGACCCGCACCCTTGGCCTTTCAACCCCATGTGTTGTCCTTGTACGTTTAGGGGCTAAACCACAATTACATTTCATGAGCTCATTGTAGTAACGAATAAACCATGCAAGGTCGAGTACTACATTTATTAGTATAGTAGATGTTAAATTTGCATCGGGGATAAAGGATATTCATTTTGTTGTTACACTTACAGATATGTGTATAAGGACTGTGTACTAAGTACTTTCCGATTCCTGTGAATAAAAAAATTACAGGCATATATACTTGGGTGTATTGGTGTCACGTTTCTTGTGGGTCAATTAGGCTCAATGTCATGCGACAACAACATTGACGTTTAAGGTTTATTCACGAACTTTGGGAACATTTTTTGAGTTTTCTTCAGGCCTAAAGTCTTTCAGGTTCAAATAGTGCAGTGAGAATTTACCTCTCTCTCAAAAACTACATCACTACATCACTGTCGTCAACAGCTCTCGTTTGCTTTTTGAGTAATTACCAAACGTAATCAGCATGCCTTTTAATACTCAGTCGTGGTTGAATTCGAATGAGCCTAGACTTGATTCAAGCCCTGTTCTCGTGCGAGATGTCCCTAAGCGTATCGTGCCAACTAGCAAACACAATGCATAATGTCGTCCAGGTCGCGCATTTTTTTTTTACGCTATAGCCAATGGGACTGAAAATAAAAGGACTCTGAGGGGATAAGGACTTGAGTCAAGTCTATGAATGAGTCTCACACGTAGACTGACCTTCAGGACACCACAGCGCTCTTTTGGGTAATTACATTTTACACCAAAACGCCAGCTTTTCCTAACAGGGGGTGTCAACAATCTTCGTGTAAAATGGTGGCTACAGCTTCGGCTATGGTTAGATGTCTGCGTCATCAAGCGTCGAGGTATAGGCCGTCCTATAGCAACACCCTTAGCAACAGTCGTAGCCGTATTTGTAGCCGCCAATTCGGATACATCCATCTTCATGTCCAATGGTGGCTATAGCTTCTGATACGGCTAGATGTCCGCATTTAGTTTGGAAGTATGATGTCCTTTAGCAGAACCCTTAGCAACAGCCGTAGACGTAGCTGTGAGCCGCCCATTCGGATGAGGCATTTACATTTCAATGTTCACATATTATTTTTTTATGGATCGTAAAACATTGGTTGAAAGAATGACTACTGTTCTACCAAAGTGGTCCTGTAGCAAGCACTTCGGTTGGTTTTCTCCAAGTTACCCAAATACGTTTTTTTAAAGCCTTATAGTTTCCAAAGCATGATTCTCCATGTACAAGGGAAGAATATTATTTGTATTAAACCTAAAGCTTTGTGAACACTTTGAGTGTATTCCGGTCCTACTATTTGGTGTGCTTGTCCTCGAAAATAAATCTCTATGATATCCATAATGTATATTATTCAACATGTTTTTGTGGTCACATTATTCTCATCTCATTTGCACAGGGCTACACGTATGATTTCGCTTTTCCCCTTTATACTATATTATTTTCGGAAAAGTGCAAGCATTCACGCGAAAAAGTAAACCATTATGGATAATCTGTGCGGTCAGTTGGAACGAAAGCTTCAATTGGAATGATGTGTTATGTGAAAAGTAAAAAGGGGGTGGCCTTAAAAAATCAATATCGTATTCTGTTAAAGGCAGTGGACACGATTGGTAATAACTCAAAATAATTATTAGCACAAAACCTTACTGGGTAACGAGTGATGGGGAGCTGTTGATGGTATAAGACATTGTGAGAAACGGCTCCCTCTGAAGTAATGTAGTTTTCGAGAAAGAAGTAATTTTCCACGAATTTGATTTCGAGACCTCAGATTTAGAATTTGAGGTCTCGAAATCAACAATCTGAAAGCACACAACTTCATGTGACAAGGGTGTTTTTTCTTTCATTATTATCTCGCAACTTCGACAACCAATTGAGCTCAAATTTTCACAGGTTTGTTATTTTATGCATCTGTTGAGATACACCAAGTTAGAAGACTGGTCTTTGACAATTACCAATAGTTACCAGTGTCTTTAAGCACAACACTGTAGTGAATTTTTTGCTTGTTTTGTTTGAAGTTTATTTTCAGAACTACGTTACGATGGAGACTACTTCCACAACAGTCACAAGGACAACAGTAATAAGTGAGCAGCCACGGGAGGGACAGAGCCGATCTGTCGTCATCCGGGTAAGAGTTTTTTTTGTATCTATGTATTTATTTTGTAATGATTTACTCATACATTATCCAGAAAGGAATGGATATATTGTTTCGTTAATTAACAAAAGGATAACAATATATGTACATACATGAACATACAACACACACAATTAAAATGGACGAAAAGACTAGGGCTCACTCTATGAGAGACCTTACTCTCTTATTAATGTAAAAGAGTGAAAGATGTAAAAGAGTAAAAGATTGAAAATACAAAGAATACAACAAATACAGAATAATTAAGTACTATATGATATTTTTATTGCAGGGGCCCAATACAGAACACGGCTGGTCTACAGGTCTGTGTGACTGTATGAAAGATCCAAAGTCATGTGAGTATAGAATGCTAAGCATGTCGTGACACCTGCATCCCTCAGCAAGACACGTAACCATTCCCTCGTCCTTCGGATGGGACGTAAAGCCATTGGTCCAGTGTGTTGTGTAACGCACGTAAAAGAACCGAGTGCACTTATCGAAAATAGAAGGGGTTCGCCCTAGTGTTCCTGGCTGTGGCTAGCTGCTGAATGCGCCGTAGCACCTTGCTACATAATCAGAATTCATAACTTCAATAACCTCTCTTTCTGTAAAATGTATGTACTAAGCACCGTGGAGTACCTTGTTGGTAGATACGTGCGCTGTGTAAGACTTCGATAACTTTATGAAGAAAAACAAATAATATCCAAAGTTTGTATGAATTTAAAGTGTCCTTTGGAAGGTTTCTTACGTTTCCAAGCAGTTGACATATTTGTATCATCCTCAATAAGAAATGTATTCATAATATTGCTACTATAACATTCTTAGTTTTATCATTTATTTATGTACATTACATTTACACCAATGTGCACCAAAAGAACTGTCTTATGTTCGTCTGTCCTATTGTATGCATGTCTGTCTGTTTGTTTTGTTTCTTTGTCTGTTTGGCTGTTTTTATTTACAAGCTTCTGCTTATCAAAACAGCCACATACTCTATTTATTACAATATCCTGCTTACTACTACTTAATGTTAGTTTTGCTTTACTCCAAATAGTTACATGCAAATTGTCGATATTTTTCATGGAAGTATGGAAATAAATGTCGAAGGAAAGCGTGCTGAAATTTCTGGACAGTTTATAATATTGACGTCAGATTTGTTTTTATATTTTTTTAGGTTTGTTTGCCTTCATTTGTCTGCCGTGTTTCGACTGTTACCTTGCTACTAGAATGAGGGAAGCCTGTTGTATACCAATCATGGTACCCGGCGGTGAGACTGCCATGCGCACAAAGCTTCGAACACAGGAAAACATTTACGTAAGTCTTGGGTTCACATCCCGATGAGGACCATTTTGATTCGTCTCATTCCATAAGTGGCTATTTCACTTTTACTGTGATTAAGGCACCATAAGGCACCAGCGTAAAACTCCAAACGCGAGATTTCTCACCAAATAAAATTACATTTCAGACATAAATATTTAAAGGGATGTTTTCTACACTATCATCATCATTAGACCGTGTAAGTTTTATGTAAATCTACACGATTTTGTTGCTTACCAATTCTGTATGTTCCTTTGAAACTCGACTTAGTTGCTTACTACACAATGCTATTTATTTCATTCATTTGTGTTTTCAATTGTTGATTGCTGTAATACTTATCGTTGTAAAGCGTCGAGTGGTGCCTTTTCTGTGTTAGAACGCTGTATTCAGTGTTGCTTGATTATTATTATTAGATAGTTATAATGGTGTGGATACGTTTTGGGGCAGTTTCTTCTCTACTGCAAGTTTCATGAATGTTTTGTCATGTAGAGGCCGAACGGATCTCTCACAGTAGCCTTGCTCAAGGCAGCAGTCGCATTATTCACTCCGAAAAGACGCCGCTGTAAACCCACCCTTATACACTGTGCTTACTGTGTATTCACACCCCACCACCACCCAACCGTATACATTGTACATGTACACCCTCACATCGCTAAACGCACACCGTACATACGACTATTGTGTACAAGTCATCCGCACTCGTACCACTAACCCGCATGCGGAGGGCCGACGCATGCGGATAGTGTACGGGGGCATCCTGTGCACAAGTCATCCGCACTCGGTCCACTAACCCGCATGCGGAGGGCCGACGCATGCGGATAGTGTACGGGGGCATCTTGTCGTGCGGTGTGGTTATACGCACAGTGTATACGGGTGGGTTTTTATACAGCGGCAGTCGTTTTTCGGAGTGAATAATTCGACTGCCTTGAGCAAGGCTACTCTCACAGTGAAATGTTGCCTTCTGATGATGCTTTCCTCCTTTCTCCTGTCTGCAGGGTTCCATCTGTGATGACTGTCTTAAAGTTAGCTTCTGCCCCTGCTGTGCCTTAGCTCAGATGTCACGAGAATTGGACCATATTGAGCATAAGATCTAGTAATCTTCGCCAAGAAAATATATGTATTCCCCTTGCATCTGTAATCATGTTTGCACATATTAAGCTCCACGTGTATAGGATTGTTGCAAAGATATCATAAACACCTTCTTTTTGAAATTGTAGTCCACCACTCATAAGTAGTATGGCTAAATTACTGTAAGGCATTGGATACCTTTTCTTGTCAAAGACGTAAGCTTCCTAATGTATATCTGTGTTTTGATTGGTCCGAGGTGACGTTTAGCTGCTGCACTTTAGGTCGTCTGCATATGAATGGAGGTGAAAGGTGAGTATGGACGGGGATTGACTTAAGCTAGAGGCCACTCTATGGCGTTACTCTCAAGCCTCGAAGTGTGACGTCAGGTGTTCAGGCTATAGGTCTTCATTGACCTCAGTGAGTGAGGGCACTGTTTGGGTCTTATGACGTCATGTGCAAATAGGGTACACATGTACATTTATAAAATGTACATTCACTGTACTCGGATAGGGCCGAATCTAGGGCTGGACTTTGCTCTTTGACGATTGTTTTCCATACGTATTTTAAATAGGGTCGTCACACTTTCTATAGGCCTAAACAAACTTTGTTCACTTTTTTTTCAACAAAAAACAATGTACAAATGTACATGTATGCTTTAAATAAACAGGTAGGTCACTACGTAGACTAAAGACCAATGATGTATAATGACTTCTCTATATTTATAGATTGTAGGCATCAGACAGAACCTTTGGATTCGGTGAAATCAAAGAACACAACACCAGAAATTCTGTTAGTAAGATCTAAATCTCACAGTTTATATCAACACTATTATGCTACTGTTTTTTTATGTACATGTAATTATTATTGCTGTATTTATTGTTACACGGTAATAAACAAGCAGCTCAGGTCACAGTTAAAGGCAGTGGACACTATTGGTAATTGTCAAAGACTAGCCTTCACAGTTGGTGTATCTCAACATATGCATAAAATAACAAACCTGTGAAAATTTGAGCTCAATCGGTCATCAAAGTTGCGAGATAATAATGAAAGAAGAAAACACCCTTGTCACTCGAAGTTGTGTGCGTTTAGATGGTTGATTTCGAGACCTCAAGTTCTAAACTTGAGGTCTCGAAATCAAATTCGTGGAAAATTACTTCTTTCTCCAAAACTATGGCACTTCAGAGGGAGCCGTTTCTCACAATGTTTTATACCATCGACCTCTTCCCATTACTTGTCACCAAGAAAGGTTTTATGCTAATAATTATTTTGAGTAATTACCAATAGTGTCCACTACCTTTAAGATATTTTTGGCATCTGCCAATCAATGGATATTAACCATTTCTTATACATGTAGCCGTGCCTTAATTACAGCCATTTTGTATCTGATAAATTAAACTTCTCTCGTTTGTTTTTTTATCGAACATGTGATATTGGCATTCATTACCCGTATGTTGTTGCATCATAACCCGTATCTACACGACGTGTACGTTTAAAGGCGCTGGGCACCTTTGGTAATTGTCAAAGGCCAGTCTTCTCACTTGGTGTATCTCTACATACGCATCAAATAACAACCCTGTGAAAATTTGAGCTCAATTGCTCATCGAAGTTGCAAGAAAATAATAAAAGACTTCAGCTGAAGTATATTTACTTAAGTGAGAAGTTGCCTCTTTCTCAAAAACTAGGTACTTCCGAGGGAGCCGTTTGCTTTCCATTGCTCGTTACCATAGTGTTCAGTGCATTTAAAATACAAGGGACATACGTACACCACTTGCTCTATACATACAAATACTAATTAATTTTATCGCCACAGTTATTGTAACATTACTGATGCTCGGACATAATTTATACAACAAAACTGACCTATATACAACCATGGAGGAAATTTATTCCTCCGTGATACAACACTACAGTACTGTACACGTGAGTGGGGTTTAGTATCCTCCCCCTTCAAGAAAATAAACAAATGGTTCGATAAGCCTTCATTAAATAGCACCCCTCAAAAAAACCCCGCAACAAACACCCCAACAAACAAACAAACAAACAAACAAACAAACAAACAAACAAACAAACACCCAAATGCATTGTTCTCCCATAACATATGCCAGCTCAAAGCACCTGATCGGAACTAGTCAGTGATGGATATCTTCCATGACGGACGGGCCAGTGAATTGAAAAGCTAACTGGTCCTGCTGGCCAGGCAGTCACATGCAAAAAGTTAAATGCCGTTAAGTGCAGTGTTATGTCTTTTACTCTGCTTGTCCCCGCCCCACTTGACCCCCCCCCCCCAATGGAAACGGCTGGTTACGCCCATGATCGTTTTTAAGTTTCTGATTGCAAAATGAGTCAATACCATCTCTTGGACCTGCATGCATGTTTTACTGAATTGAACAAACTGTGCTTTTATTCTGTTCCAGGGCTGTAGGAAGGTTGGATTTCTTGTTTCGATGTAGTCGGTCGATCACCTGTAATAAAAGAAACGAACAAGACTTTGATTTCCCCACATATTTTAAAGCAAAAATTCATAAAAAAGCACAAGAAAACAAGCGTCCAAAGCCATGTAGAAATAATAATAAATAGTAATTTATATTTCTCTCCAGGACCAGTCTGTTCGAGGGTGAAGACTTTCAGGGGTCAGGGTTACAGAACTTATGTACAAGAGGGGAAGAGTGTGTACAATCTTTTTGAACACCCTCTACCACATATCTGCCATGTTGTATTAGGGCTACAATCCCCGCCAAAATGCATGGGCCACCCATTTCCAACGTTACATAAAACCACTCCATGTCCTCTTCCCATGACAAGAAAACTCCCTCCCCGCTCAACGTTGACTGGAACGCAGAAGACCGTGCAATCCCTACCAGCATTGAAAGGGGGCAGGGGGCCCAACGAGATATTCCTCAGTTGGTAAAGCGCCGGCACGATAATCCGGAGGTCGTTGGTTCGAATCCCACTCTAGTCAATTCTTTGCTCAACCCCCAAATCATGTTATGTTTTACATACCGCAAGGCACTCCATGAAGTCCAGGTCACTGGATCCATCAGCGTCTATTTGTTTGACGATATCTCTAACCTGCTGCTTGGTGAACAGTAAACTGCTACTCTCCAAGATTCGGTCCAGCTCATCTGCATCGATTGTCTATTTATAGAAAATAATTATTTAAAAGGGAAAAATGATTATAATGGGATTTGGACCAACAACTCAATGACAATATATTTGTTTTGAAAATGAGAATTCCCTGAAGACTATAAGAACATTTACCAATTTACCGCAAGTTTCTCAGTCGTTTACCGGAAATTCCTCACTCATTATTACATCGAGTCATGTTTCTCACTATTTTACTTCAAGTTCATCATCACTTTTTTACCCCAAGTTCCTAACTCGCTTACCTCAACTCGCCACACAGTCACTTCAAATTCCTCTTTATAATTAAAAGTGCACTTTGTGCTTTGGACAATCAAGTTTACCGTCGGAAATAATTACAGTGCATCTTATGTTTTAACTTACCCCATCTTTATTGGAGTCAGCTTGTACAAACTTCTTCTCAGCGACAAGCAGGACAGACAGCTTCAGGTCGGGATAGGTCTGGGCGATCTCCTATGGATTTCATACACACCAAGGAATAGTCAGTTAAAATCTGTATTAAACATGGCCAATGTGGCATAGGGTATCCCCCAATAGTCCACTACCTCAAAGGCACTGGATATGTTTGGTCACTTGTCAAAGTCCAATATTCTATTATCACTTGGTGTATGGTGTATTCCCAAGTGTAAGGCCGACAGGGTTAAGGTTTTGGATGCCGGCTGCGCAAATGTTTTCTGACGTAAGGCGATGTGACTGAAAACAAAATGACTCTCATTTGGGACTTGAGTCAAGTCTACGTTACGTAAAAATATTCACCACTTCTTCACTCTATAATAATATTCCTTAGAGGGCGCTCATACCTCATAGTACTTGTACGTATCTTTCTTTTCCGCTTCCTTTGCCACTTCGACCTTAATTTCCACAGGAGGTTTGAGACCCTTTCTCGGCTTCTGTCTTGGGTTGGCATGCTTGGCTGTCTTGGGACGAACTTTGCGGCCGTTCTGTTTACCAAGTAAAGATAGGACAAAATAGCTGTAAGACATTTAGAACTGCACAGGTTTTGGTGTCAGGCCACTTCTAACATTTCGTACCCGTGTGTCGATTTCACGAAGAGTTAGGACTAGTCCTTTAGGACTATAGTCCTGAGAGATATTAAAACTTAAGGCTAGTCCTTAAGTACATGTAGTACGATTAATTCGTCCTTACTCGAGATAAGACTTATAGTCATAACTCTTTATGAAATCCACCCGGGGTCGATTTCACAAAAGATAGTACACTGTACTAAACTTTGGACTAGTCTAAGGAGCTATTCAAAACCTAAGGGTAATCCTAAGTTTGGATAGGGAGCAAATATTCTGTATATTATTGCTCCATGGTTAGGATGAGTTACTCGTCTTATCTCTTTGTGAAATCCACCCCTGACCACTTATGTATTACTTGAAAGACAATGATGAAGTGATAACAATAGATTATTCATTTCGAACCAGCCATTTTGTTTTCTTACTTTAGGTGTTGAGACTGGCGTGTTGCCTGCTGCTGGGCTAGCGGATGGAGCTTGTATCTTATCTTTGGTTTCTGATTTTGAACCCTTCCCCTTCAACGCTTTCAGCTGAAAATGTAATTAATAAAGAAATCACATAATTATAATGGTAATTATATACTATAACTTATAAGCATTTAAAACTGTGTTAATATGCATGCAAATTGATTTTTATTGAAACTTACATGAATGTTAAAATCAACAACAAACGCATATAAATGTTTTATGTGTTTTTCTCACAAGATCAAAAACACGTTCGAAGCATTGCATTGCATTACATTAATTTCAATACGCGTAATTTTTGGAGGGGGGGGGCGTGCAATAGGTTTGAGACAGAATTTCTTGAATTAATCTTGAATTGAAGTTCATGAAGCAAAGACATTTGTTTGCAGTTGTATTCATAAAGGTATATCTTTTGGGAAGTTTTCAAATGCAATACAAGTTTCTACAACGGTGTGATTTTGTAGTGCATTCTCAGTCAGTCAGTTGTATTTGACTCAATCGTGGTTTGAACAAGAAACTTGACGATTTTCAAAAGGCCTTTACACAAAATTGAGTCACGAAGTTTAATCCAATAATAATAGCTACATTTTCCCGTGTATATAACAGAGCAAAGTGTTGTGCAACATAGTATGTATCAGTTGCTACTCAAAAATCACCATTTATTTTTGCTACTCAATTAGCATTCTGTGTGCACAAAATCTGCTATGCAAAAGTGCTGATGAAATCATTCGATGAGAAACTATTCATTATTTTTATATGCAGAAATTACAGCAAAATCGTATTGCCATTGATTAGTTATCAAATGTAAATACATATCAGATGACCAGTGCGATAGTAATATTTGTATAACGGTGACAGGTTCTGTGTTGCTATGGGTTTGTACGCAAAAAAACTAGTCCCTATTTATTTACATTGACTGCACGTACGTCTAATAACATAATGGGAAAGGTTTTTAAAAACGCCTCCATCAAAAAAAATTAAAACAAATTATACAATGTGATTTTATCATAAGTGGGCTTTTCGACATTTTGAAGAGGATTTATGTTATTAGATGTCCCTACCGGCGCCCGCGATTGTATCAATATCAATATAAAACAATAATAAATTGTTATACCTCCGTCTCCAATTTGTCAATTTTCTGGTAAAGTTCGAAAGATGTACTCATGGCACTATTTAGGGCCTTTTCTTTCTCATCCAATGCAGTTTTCAACGCTTCCTTGTCTCTTAGTAAAAGAACGAACTCCGAGGTTTTCTGTGTGCGTGTTTGGTCCCCACCCTCCGGGGCTTCGGTGCCATTTCCCCCGGTATCAGCCATCCTGAGCTCTGGTGGTCACCGAATACAATGTAGTCCGGTTTCGTAGGAGTTTCTCTAAACCGGTTCCAATCGACTTTTCCTAATGTGTCCGAAACGGAATGTGTACTTTTAGAAGACCTTTTTCGGCAATCCTCAAAGTTCAATTCCCTTTTCTCTCTTGTGTCATTGATATTCCGCTGGTGTCACTGATGTTCCTCTGGCGTAACTGATGTACCTCCTGTGTTACTGATGTTCCTTTAGTGTCATTGGTAATTCATTGTTGTGTCGCGGCTGATATTCATGGTGTCACGATGCTCCACTGGTGTCACTGCTGTTCCTCTGGTGTCACTGATGCTCCACTGGTGTCACTGCTGTTCCTCTTGTGTCACTGATGTTCCTCTTGTGTCACTGATATTCCTGGTGTCACTGATGTTCCTCTTGTGTCACTGATGTCCCTTTGGTGTCATTTGTGTTCCTTTGGTGTATGTAGATGTTCCCCTGGTTTCACGCGGTGCTGTTATGCCTTTCCTATTGAAATACCCATTAGATACCTCACCAC
The DNA here is from genome assembly GCF_902459465.1 of Asterias rubens. NCBI lineage: Eukaryota > Metazoa > Echinodermata > Asteroidea > Forcipulatida > Asteriidae > Asterias > Asterias rubens. The sequence continues at coordinate 30,724,384 of NC_047062.1, forward strand.
AGATTTTCGATGAGTCGGCTTTCGACTTTGAATGAGCCGGATAATGCTTTGTTATTCGCCTTCTCAGTAAATAGTCGCCAATCGATGAACTGTGTATCAACAATCAATGAGTTCTGAATGCATTCTGTTACAATCGCTGGACGGTAGAACTTTGTCATCCTCCTGGAATGATCGTTTACATGCGTGGTGTGACGTTTATTTAGTTGCTATCATGTTTGTTGGTAGCTACAATAATGCATGGGGATCATCCAGCTTGAGATTTTGTTTGCTCACTTGCCTTGTGAGTCTTTGTGGTTTTGTCACGGCTGTGTGAATGGCAGATTTGGTTGGCCTATCTTTGCCTTGTATTTGCATAACAAGAGGACGGGAGTTTGCGTTGACAGAAGTCTCATGAATAATTATATTAAATCCCGGCAATAAACAGCTATTAAAAGTGCTATTGTACACAACTCTGTTCAGTAAAGTTTCTCTTTTGTTGATCAGAGACTCTGTGCATCGAACCGGACCCTATATATAAAAGGAAGGGGGGGGCACTGGGCGGGTTTTTAGGTGGGTCTGCTTTAGGGTTGAGTGAGCATGGTGTCCTTGCTCTGGGTTGAGTGACCCTCATGTAACCACGGGGAAAGAAATTGTTCAACTCTGTTCTCGGTAAAGTTTCCCTTCTGTTAGAAGACTCGATCTGTGCATTGATCCAGACACTAATTAGTGATGGGCACCCACAGGGCTGGTTTCTAGGCTTGTGTTAGGGTACAGCGATGAGCATGCTCTGAGCATCTGCATCCTGAGTTGAGTAACCCTCTCGTCATCCCCATCTTAAGGAATGAAACAAGATGGTAGGGTAAAATCTCTTTTGAGATGAGGTGTTAGCTCCGAGAAGAGCCGCTTTGGACTCAACGTTTCGAACCTTCTCGACTGCTCGTCTTCAGGAGAAAGAGTAGAGTATAATTGTTGAATAGAGACCAAACCGGCTCTTCTCAGAGCCAACAATCCTCCCAGGAGATTTATGGATATATCCGAAAATTTACTAGATATTCAACTATTTTAAACACCATGCAAAGCAAAGCTTCAAAACCACTTAAGATGGGATGGGAGGGTGATGTGGTTTGTTTCCTTTTGGATTGAGATGATCAGTCGCTGCTTCTTCAAGCGATATAGTTCAGTTTAGTGTCCGCATTGGAAAGTCGTGGTTTGCAAGCCAACTCGTACAGTTAAAAAACTGTGGGATGTTATTGTTAAGCGCATTTTGGCCGAAATCGTTTTTTTTTTTTTTTTTTTTTTTAGATTTTCATTTATTTATAGTTCATCATCATCTTCCTATACTGTGCAGAAACCTCCTCTGGAGTATACTCGCACATTAACAGATTTGCCGTTCAAACAATAATGATACAAACACGTTTCAAAGGATGCACAAAATACACAACACATGCAAAAATATAAAAAATTATGGTGAATGGATTTCACTTGAAGTTTTCAATTAAACAACACTTATCATTGGCAGATTTCTTCTTGCAAACTCTTCAAACGAAAGCTTCATGAAATTCTTAAAGTCTAAAAGAAGTGCCACTTTCAAAACTAGAACTTAGCATTAAGCGAGTCATTGCTTAATATAAAAGAAAATCTGTGTTTTCGATTAGATAAAACGTGCTTTCAGAAAAATTATCATGTTAGTAAGTCATTTGATTATGTAACTGGACAATACATATTATTTTGCAGGATCTAAAAAAAAAAATGCACACAATACTTTCTTATTTATTCCGTTTGAGGGCGCCCTATAGGGTGGCACGATTTCCAACTCCTCTGTAAAACCAAGCGACTTGCACAAGTCTAATAATTAAATGCAAAAAATTATCCATACGTCCGTCGTGTACGAAATGTGCAGACAACATAACAACGAACTCGCGGAAATCTGAGACGAATATTTGCTGGTAAATGGTTGTTCTTACCCGACCCAAAAAGTAAGAGTTAAACATTCCTATGATATAAGTTTGCTTCTATCGCCAGTTTTCTGGTGAATATTGGAGTCTAATGGTCACAGAGGCGACATTTTGACTGGAAATTCTTCGCCGGAAATTCTGAAATTTTTGACCGTACGTTCTCGTCTGCTCAGCTTGGCTTGGCGTTCGTCCGTTCATCCACGTTGTTTGTTGTGCTGCATGACTGAATGAACAACAAAGTCTTCGGTGCAAACTTCACAAGGTGATTTGGAAACAAGTTCTTTGTCTCATGTCGGGAACTTCCTCGTGTTTATTTTATTGCTTTCCTTTGTGTATCTTGTCCGGATGATATACATTTTTTGAAGGGGTTTTTCTTTTCCTTTTTTGTTGGGTTAACTCAATTTGTTTGTTGTGTATTTCTACATAATTCGCCATGATGGTTGTTTGGGGGGGGGGGGGGTTGCATAACTATTGTTGACTATCAGCAATTCCTCATTAATTTGTTAATTATCGTTTTTACAAATTCAATTTCAGTAATTATGAGTAGGCCTATCTATGACCAGAGCGTGACAAACCGTCCAAGAATTAATCAATTGTTTTCCCTTCTTCCATCCAAAAACCCAATAATTTTCTGAAATTACAAACAAAGTTTCATTTCTTTTTTGGCAGAACATGCATGAGTGAAAAGAATTTGCATCTTTCCCAACATTTTAATTTTTATTGTAGGACTACGTCTTTTTAAATTAGATCCTGTAATGAGTGTAAGTTTTATAAACAAATTCCCCAGCAAACTTCAATGTAACGTTTACTTCAATGAATTTAGCAGGGTGTAAACCAGGTTTTTATACTTCCTGCGCATTTGAAATGCAAAGCGAAGTTTGGTGAAGCAAAAATCGGTCACACTCCCTAGTTCCCTTTGTGAAGCAGTGAAATTCGCTTTGCATGAAGTATACACAGGAAGTTTGAACCGGGCTTAAAAGTAACTGTTTGGAAAAGTTTTTTGTATCTCGCCACTACTTTCAATTATCCCTTTTTATAAAAATTAGTGAAAAAGTGGTGGTGCCACATGGAAAGTTATCTTACTGTTTTAGGGGATTTGAGGGTGAAGAGTTGGGCAAGGTAGATTTTTTGTGTGCAAATTTTGTTAGAAAAAGGTTTACATGTAGATTGATAGGCCAACATGTACATGTACAACTGCACTGGCTGAAGTAAGCGTACGTACATGTGTACTTGTGTATAATTACCATTTAACTAATATCAAATGTTGGTGTGTGAATGGTTCTTCAAACCTATATACTTTGCCTTTAAAATGTTGTTAACAAAATTGTATTCTTTGTTTGAAATCAGGTTGTGACCCTGAAGATGGCTGACGTAGATCCAGAGACGCTATTGGAATGGCTCCAGATGGGCCAGGGGGAGGAACGAGACATGCAGCTAATTGCTCTAGAACAACTCTGCATGCTGCTTCTCATGTCAGACAATGTAGACCGCTGTTTTGAAAGGTGAGTAGTTGTTGTTTACACACTCCCCCTGCCTCAACTCAATGAAATGTTATTACTATCCAGCGACAAATGGTCACCAGGTCATTGTCAGTGGATTCTCAGTCCTGCACAGGCCTGCATGCTATGTTTTTGAAAGGGCAAGGGCACCAAGGCATTTCCTCCTTGTTAAAGGGCACCCGATGAGAAAATTGTAAAATTATACTGTCACTGGGGCATTTCAAGGGGTCAAGGCAATGACGAGGGGGCATGGAGGCAAAAAAGTCGATTGCCTCCACGCCCCCTGGTCATTGCCTTTGTGCCCTTGAAATGCCCTGACCGTAGAAATTTACAAATTTCTCATCAGTGCCCTTTATGTGTATTACTTGACGAGGAATCATGTCTAAATGGCTGGAACTTTTTAGTTGAGTCCGGTGGACTGAAAGCATGGTCATAACACCATAAGGGTTTAGAAACATTTTGCCAAGTCATGGTGTATTGGTTTGACTCCTACAATATATAATTTCCAGTCATGTGTACTTGTGTGATTGGTTGATAAAAGATTTACATGTAAAGCAAAACTTTTAAATAGTCACTCTTGCCATTTTAAACAAACAAGTTGTTTTTCTGCAGAGAATATTGTTGCAGAGGATGTCGATGCATGCATGCGTGCTAGATGAGTGAGCATGTGTACTTTTGAAATGGGAAAAATTCCAAATTAATTAGCCTTTTAGATCTATGGTGGACATAGGAGTGCAGTGTTTGTTATGGGTGTAAACAGAGGAATTTACCCAAACCTACACAAAGTGTATGTATTGTGTCATAGCATTACACCATCTCAAACTGGCTCATGGATGGATGCTTGTATGCTTTCTGTTTATCTTGGGTTGGAGTCGTTGTGGTTCTTTTGAGGTTATGACAGAGTAATTTTGAAACTTTAAATTCAGAAACTTTGTGGTGTTGTCGCCATGAATGATTTATCTATTGAGTTGTATATTTAGTGAACAGCTGTAACTGGTCATCATTGGTACAAAAATATAGTGGGACACCACTTTATTTTAAACTTTGAAATTGGTATTGTTACGATTGTGGTTTGTTATGTACACGTGTAGTCAGAGCGCAAACAAACTTCTCTGCCAGTGAGCAATCAGGTTTTTTTGCTCCTAACATTCACTGAAAAATCCTTTAAAATGTTTTACAGACTTTTCAACATGATTTGCGCTTTTCAACAAAAAGGGCGTAAATGGGAATAAAAGGCCTCCATGTAGTTTGTAAGTCTTAAAAATTTCCATTTAAAACCGGGTCATGGCCAAGTGATAACGGACTCTCCGCTCAGACCTTTATCACAGGGCCAGAAGGTTCCGTGCACTCAGTACATTATTAGATTGGGGAACACATGACTAATTTGTTTGCCGAGCTCATTATTTATTTTTCACTTATAAAGAGGGTCAAAGGTCATGACTTTTGAATTACCTGTCTGGTTTTGGGCATGGGATTGTTCAACAATGCCAATGAACGTGTTGAAAATGTAGAGCAAGGACCACTTGTTCTATGGTCTGATGGATTGATACCAGTTTGTATGAAAATTAATGAAAAAAGAAATCAAACTTATTTAGACTAAAAAAACCCATTATGCTTGTGTGTGGTGAATGTACAACATAATGTACGTATGTACGTACATAGAACTTTTCATGAAAACAATAATGACCTCATTACCTACAGGTACATGTAAATTTAACATCATTTATGTACATGTGTTTCATCGTTTTTTAGACTGAGGACCAGTACACCATTTGAGTACATGTTATAGCATTCACCTACATGAACAGCATTCACGTACAGCGCATACAAAAGTGCTGATGTCGTGATGTACCATTCATGTGACTGTGTGTCCTTCCCCATACCACATCACATAAAGGGTTAGATTCATAACTAAGAGCATGAAGGTTATGATTCACAAACAGGAGTGTTCATACGTGATACATTTACCACCATTGATAAATGAGCCACTCGATAGAGGTGCACCCAAAACAATGAATACACAGTTTTGTAGTCATCCAAACAATACATTTTAATCTGATGATTCAGGAAATATTTGAAATAGTGAAATAGAACAAAGGAAACTGCTAATTATAGTAACAATAGCTTGGGTGCAGATTATAGTTCTTAATCGCATCATTCGGGAATGATTTTGTCCTGTAATTATTTTTGCCTCTGAAATTCTTTGTGATTGAGCTTTTGCTTTATAGCAAATGAATAATAATAATAAAGACTTGTAGTGCGCAATATTCACCCTGCTTGGTGTTCTAAGGCTTAGTGTAAAACCATCTCCATGGTAAAAACCAAAAACAAACGAAAGAAAGACACACACAATAAAATTAGTCCTTGAAAACCTGACATAAGTTAAGTTTTGAGAAGAGATCTGAATTTCACAGTATGCTTTAAAGGAAATTATTCACTGCACAGACAGACCAATCAATGAAATCAGGTGGTACTGCCATTCATTAGTGGGTAGGCAATGATGTTTGTATTTTACAGCAAAATACACAAGTGCCAGGTCACCCAGGTGTGGTTTTTGTGTAAAAGTCTATGTGAGTGTGTGTATTGCGTCCCAGTATGGGGCATACTTTGACAGTGACAAGACTTACATACAGACACATTGTACATTGATACATGGTATACAATGTACACATGTTTGTAAATATAAATTAATTAATTACTCATCAAATACAATTGAATTGTTCATTTGGTACAGAGTCGTCTAAGTACCAACAGTACCAGTCTCTGACCTTTGAAAACATCATTCAATAATGTGCACTTCACTCTACATTTAATGAATGTAGAGTGAGCGCACATTCAAGAAATAAATACACATACCATAGGAATACCTTAGACTGGTATCAACAGGACACCATGTCCACACGTCTCATGCATGTTGACAATACATTGTCATTGATTTGAGGATGACTCATGTGTAAAAATATCAGGCAGTACACCATAGAGATTATTAAGGTCAAGAGCTCTTTGCACTCTGTCACAGTGCATCGATTCTACGAATCAAAATATCATCTCAATGAATTCATCATCGATTTGTTGTAAATGTTGATTCAGGCAGATCATGTACAAATCGTTAATTTTATAAAACAAAGTCATGTACCGGTAGTCGTTTCATCAAGGCATTGCATGCGCACATAGTTTCAGGCTACTGTTTAGCACAGTATGATTTAATTAAGTATCATAAAACAATACAAATTTGTAGTTTATTTAGAAATCATGTAAGACTGATCAGTAGCAAGTCATCATGTGTTCATGTCACATGGTACATGTAAACGTGTAGCCAAAGTATTCAGCAAAATTGTGTGCTTAAATGTTAGATCTTTGATTCTGCATTTTTTTCTACTTCTCAATCATGTACAGTACATGTCATAAAATAACGGTGCTACACAATGTGTAATTTTATGTGGTTTCTTTGCACGTTTTAAATGCAAAAAAAATATTTTCAAATACTTAATTGATCTTGGTCACACGTAGTTCAGCTGAATGTTATCAAGCTTTAAGAAAGTGAAAATATCTAATTTTTTCTATTAGGCCTGAATATATTTATCTAGATTGAGTTGACCCCTTATAGCAAAAATCTGTACCCTTTTTGTTAAGAACTGCCAGAATGGGTAACCCGTCAATTAAAGCTTTTCAGGCTGAGAGTATTGCCTGCACCCAATTATCCAAAGGTGTGATATTTTGCTCATAGATTTTGAAGCCTGTTCCTGGCCAGAGTTGTCATTGGATTTGTTGACCTCAGTACCTGGGAAACACGAATGACAGTTCCCTACTTGGCCTCGAAGAATAAATTAGTATTCTGAGTCCCCCTGTTTTGTTGGGAACTAAGATCGTGCACAACAAAAATTGATTGATTAGACATTCGTCGTGACATTCATTATTATGTTCAACATCATCCCACGCCAAGCTCTTCTGGGAAATTATACATAATCCTGGCAAATTTAAATGAAATGACAACTGAAGCATCAATTATTGATATGAATGTGATATGATGTGTTCAACATTCTATTAAGAAATAGGGGCTACACATTATCAGGTCTGGAATTACATGGAGGCCATGGACTGACGGAGGCCATGGCCTCTTTTGCCCTGGGCCCAATTTCATGGCTCTGCTTACTGTAAGCACAGAATCGGTGCTTACGAAAGCAGGTAATTTTGTGCTTACGGCAAGCCTGGTTCACGGGTTAGCGGCGAATTTGGCTTCTGCGCGTGCGCACTCCATTTTACTAGGCATTCTACGCTTACAAGGCAAGCGCAGAAATTCTGCGCTTGCACGTAAGCGGGGAATCGTGATCGTAAGTGCAGAATTTGGCTATAAGCAGAGCCATGAAATTGGGTCCTCCTCTTGGCCTTGGTCTCTGCCCCTTCAAAAAGACTTAAAGATTTTCCAACTGGAAGTGCAGGCCTGTTTGCTTTGTTTCTGAAAGGGCAACAGCACCAAGGCATTTTCTCCTTTGCAAAGGGCACCCTACAAGGAAATTGTTTTGTATTCAAGGGCACCAGGGGGCATGGAGGTAATTGCCTCCATGAAGTATCAGGGTCAGGCCTGGAAATGCCCTTTTTAAAATGAAAAAAGGCCTGAAATTCCAGGCCGACATTATTTTCCTTTAAAATAAAACCTCTTCTTTACAGGCAAATAATTGAATTTTGGAACAAAGTGCCTTGTTTTTTAGGGCCTACATGTAGATACAAACAAAGAGCTTACATAAACTGGCCCCTCATCACTGAGCCCTCGTCACTGAGCATGCTCATTGGTCTACTGGTTGAGACACCTGCTCAAGAATGCTGTCGTCGATCTCACCATGACTCTTCCTTCAAGTTAGGATTAATCTTGGGACTAAGGACGAGTTTAGTTTTGTAACCATGGGAGTTACATTTAGAACGCATTGAACCCATCCTACATGTAAGTTACAATATGTAGGACAACTTAATGCTCGTCCTAACTCAAGATGGGATTAATCTGAGTGTTTTTGCACCCAAGTACAGTAGCCTGTATTTTTTTTCTTCTGCAGAACTAAGGGGAAAGCACTCATTACTGCTTCAAAGCACATGTCTTTATGATAAGTAAAACAAACAAATTTGATGGTATTCTTTATCAGGGTTTATGTAACATTCCCCAATATGAGTTTTATTTTCACTCGGCATTGCAGTGGTCTACAAATGGTAATTTGCATTTCAATATGTGAGCACTGACAGGACAAATCATTCATTTTGTAGGTGGTTCTACACAGGCCTGATACGCCACTGAGGCAATGAAGGCGGTTGCCTCCATGCCCCTGGTCTTTGCCTTGGTGCCCTTTAAATGCTCCAGTTACATCATGTACAGTAGAAATTTACAATTTCCTCCAGTCATAGGATGAAAATGCGGTGCAATTTGCCCTTTTAAAAAATGAAGCATTTGTCCTACAGGCCTGTGTACAGTACTGTAAAAATCTGTAGGCTACATGTACCTTTCTACATACCTCTGAGTGCATACATTGTACATGGCACACATTATGTCTTCAGACCTTTAAATCTCCCAGATTACAGAGTCTGAGGGATTTGACCTGACCTTTACCCTAAACAAACAACTATACAGATTGCTCATTTCATGTGCACACTGTGTGAGTAGAATACATTTTAGTGTCTATCCAATGCTAGGAGCAGATGTTTCATATGCCTGCGTACACATTGAAACTAATTACAGAATGTGAGGGTTGTAGTGCTGTAGAATATTGGCAGTGTTGGGTCAAATATCTGATGGCAGGCCTAGTACGCTTCATTTTTGAAAGGGCAAGGGCACCAAGGCATTTTCTCTTTGGTAAAGGGAACCCAATGAGGAAACTGTAAATTTCTACTGTACTTAGCAATTCAAGGGCACCAAGGCACTGACCAGGGGGCATGGAGACAATACCGCCTACAAGCACTGTACATGCTTTCTTACATCCCCATGTATCAGGCCCGTCTGTGATGGGATGTTTGTTTCATGTGGTGGATGCTGAAATCATTTTCATTTAGGCAGCAACACTGATTGGCAGGGCTCCCTGACAGGCCTGGAATTTCATCTTTGAAAGGGCAAGGCGATTTTCATTTTGCAAAGGGCACTTCCATTATAAAATTTAAAAGTCTATGGGACACTCTAGAAGGGGTTCTACAATGTAAGGTCAAGACCGGGGGCATCGTCGTGTAATCCCAGGCCTGCTTATAAATCATTTTCGTTTGGCAGCAGCACGGATTGGCAGGGTTCCATGAAAAACATCATCCTATACTCCTAAGATGTTGGCCTTCATTTTGTACACTGCATCCAGTGCACAGTAACTCATACCTTGTAACATTGCAATACTCAGCATTAATAATATTCTTGATTAAATAGCAGTACGTTCTGTCTCGCTCGAAAATGCACAAATCTCAATTTTGTGCCTAAATCCAGGCTATTTAAAGCGAGATGGTCGATGCTTTGACAATTCACGCATAATGTTTGTTATTTAAGGAGATACAACATTTTTGCAGTCACACGATGTTCCAGTGATAGTGTTTTTATGAACAATTTTTTCAACGGTCTGAGCCATCCATAAACTTATTTGAAATCATACGAGTATAGTAGGAAATCCCTCTTGAGAGTGTGGCATTCCTTATTTTGGGTACAAAACTAAGCGTACTTAATTATGTTTGTTCTGTGTAAGTATTTAGCCTAGATATAAATGGTGCGATATCATTAGGTGGTTTTCCAAACCAAACAATGTAGAAGGACATGGTCTTTGCCTGTAAAATAGTCTGCATGATTAGGTACAAGTAAGTCATGCAATATGTACATTCTGTGAATAAATTCAATAAAACTCTTTAACAAATTTGTATTTTGTACGCAGTAAAACAATTTACATGTTTATGTAAAATGGAGGCCTGTTCTACAATTTATTAAATTAAATTTTACATTAGCATTGCATATTTTTTCCAGAGTTCACCAGGGTCCCATTACAGTTTGGCTTCACTTTATGTACAATAGTGTACTGCTAAAATCATTGGAGGTTATTACGACGTATCTTGGCAATGTACTGAGTACTGTGGCACAGTTCTTTCACAATTATTCACCACCAATGATAGAATGACTCCGTATGTAAATTGTACATCAGTAGTACATGTAACAGTACACTCAGTGCACCTGTGTTTCCAATCAGTGATTCATACCTACATGTAGTTGGTACAGTTAAAACTGTAATAACATTAGCACAATGAAAAACACAGGCATTGTGAAGGTGTACACCAGATCAAATGACACGCTTCAAACTACACGTACTCAACTCAACAAAATGCCGTCTCAAAAAACAGCCATTTTAAAAAACCTTGCAGAATCGTGGCTGTGCCGAGGGGCACAGATGACATTTGACTACCCAACCTGTGTAGCCATGCACTTACACAACAATGTCCATGTAATCAGGCTCATCTTTATCGTTTTATGCACTCTGATATAAAACAAAATTGTGATTAAGAATTACAGGACTGTTCATATAATTTCTTTTTTAAAATTTGCCACTTTTCTCCAATACCTTGGCTACAAAATAATCGTTAGCAGAAGATAAAGTTCTGTCTCTTATAGACTTTTTTGGGTTTAAAGGCAGTTGGACACTATTGGTAATTACTCAATATAATCATTATAGCATAAAACCTTACTTGGTAACGAGTAATGTGGAGAGGTTGATGGTATAAAACATTGTGAGAAACGGCTCCCTCTGAATTAATGTAGTTTTTCGAGAAAGAAGTAATTTTCCACAAATTTGATTTCGAGACCTCAGAAGATTTTGAGGTCTCGAAATCAAGCATCTGAAAGCACACAATTTTGTGTGACAAGGGTGTTCTTTCTTTCACATTATTATCTCGCAATTTTGAAGACCAATTGAGTTCAAATTTTCACAGGTTTGTTATTTTTTGCATAAATATGTTGAGATACACATGTACACCAAGTGAGAAGATTGGTCTTTGACAATTATACCAATAGTGACTAGTGTCGATGTAGACAAGAGTCAAGAAAGGTAGCACGTTTGGCCAGATCGTTATAGTTTCTTGTACAGTGAATGTGGTTGTTTTTAAATTCCTTCGTTTAAAAACCGAACAAACAAATATGCATAAACCCAACAACGATTCAAGCGAAAAGCTATTTCTGTTTAAGCCTTCAGAATAAGCTGTGTTGTTGTCCTTAGTTGATTCTGTTAAACCCTTGACTGTCTTGAGATCATACATGACTAATGACATTACTACTGGCTTGTTACCCAAGGCCAGGCTCCAGTCCTTGAGTAACCAGCACTATTGTATTGCCAGACGTCATTAGTCATTTGCCACTTTTTGATGAGATGTGAACAGACAGTGAATAAAAGTCAACACCTGTAGGCCTGTATGCTTCGTTTTTGAAAGGGCAAGGGCACCAAGACATTTTCTCCTTGTTAAAGGGCAGCCTATGAAGAAATTGTAAATTTCTAAACTGGAGGGCACCAAGGCAATGACCAGGGGACATGGAGGCAATCACGTCCGTTGCCTCAGTGAAGTATCATCAGGCCTGCAACATTCTCATTCATACATTTCTTTACAAATTCGACACAAAGGAGCAATAAGTTAAAATATTGCTCCTTTTTTTTTAATTTGTAATGAAATGGGTGAATAATAACAAATTACAGACAAATTACAGACATACTTGTCTTTGAAAAACTGACACCTTTATCCAGAGTTTCATAATTTTCAGTTAGTTAACACTTGGAAAGCCTTCCTCACGCTAACAACATCTATCCCCAATGGCAACTCAACACCCAAACTGTTGGACTCTGATTATAAATTTAATGACCTTATTGTGCAGGGTATTCTTTAAATGCTGATATGGTTATGGGTATCTTATTTCTTTTAAAAGTTGGAAAGCTGTTTCTTTTATGCTGATTCTGACTTTGTCAAGAGCATTTTGATTTCAATAGCAGTTTGTATATTTCAACTTGTCACACCATCTTGTACATCTGTAAAGAATTCATTGATTAATTTACCTTTGTGCCTTTGTGCTCAGTTCGTAGAGCATCTGCCTGGAGTGTCGGGGTCTTGGGTTCACATCCCAATGAGGACAATTTGTTTTTTCTCTCATCCCATGTTTGATGGATTAATTTATGTATTTTTTCGTTCCTCCCCTTCTAGTTGCCCGCCAAGAACCTTCTTGCCTGCCCTCTGTCGTATCTTCCTTGATGAGCATGCCCCTGATAATGTCTTAGAAGTGACTGCCAGGGCCATCACCTACTACCTGGATGTATCGGCAGAGTGCACGAGACGCATCGTCGCAGTCGATGGCGCTATTAAGGCTCTATGCAACCGCCTGGTTGTGGTGGAGCTGTCGTCTAGAACCAGTAAAGACCTAGCAGAACAGTGTATTAAGGTGAGGGTTTAGGCTCATTTATAATGATAATGATTACAATAATGGTGGCTATTTACAGTGCGCTATCCGTCACTCAATGACGCTCTTGGTGTTTTAACTTTTCCTGCAAGGTATGTGGGACTACGTTTTGAACTATGAGATCTACTTTGTTTTACACAGTACCATGTAAGGGTGTACAAGGTGCTGTGGCACAATGTGCTGCGCCAATCAAACCAGGAACACTGGGGCAAACCCCTCTCTTTTCCATCAGTGCTGTGGGTAATTTTATGTGCACTACACAACACACAGGACCAACGGCTGTACGTCCCATCTGAAGGACGAAGCAATGGTTAAGTGTCTTGCTGTAAGGGCACAAGTGTCGCGACTGTGACTTGAACCCACACTCTGCTGATCAAGCAGAACACAACCATTGATGAATGAATAAAATTGCTGAAGGAATAAAATACAACACCAGTATTTTATTTTATTTGGTGTACATGTTCGGGTGTAGAAATTTTAATTAAAACTAACTGGCACTACATACATGTAGACTGCGTCTGGGCTGACAATAGCATACGTGTAAAATGTTGTCAGAGCACCACAAGTGCCACTGGGTGGCGGATGTGAGCCTATATAAGAAGCCACTTATTCTTCTATTAAAACAGGAGCTGCTGGTACAGTTAAATGTACACATTGACCTTGGGTGTTTCAACAGTGTTACTTCAGGAAGCTACAACATGTACCTCAATACACATGTGCCTGTATAATGCTGTTAACTTTTCATGCTCCTATCCAACCCAACAAAACTAAATTATTATTCTCATCATGCAAAACTACACAAACTCCAGGGGGAATTCCTCTTGAATTTTGTGAGTACAGGCGTAAACAAAAAAGCTTCCCTGTTTCGTACCCTCATTTTGATTTACATTGCAATTGTAAATAATTCTTTTAACAGGAAGTACTGTATGATAAATGTGTTGAAGCATGTCAAGTGGAAATGTGTTACAAGTTATTGAAATTAAATTCATAGAACTTAAATGTAGTTTCAATTTGTCCCCAAAATTATAACATACATTGCTCGCCCATGTACTTGTATGCATATTTTGGCAAGCAAGGAAATGTATTGATCATTAGGTGAATACTATACATCACTTGTAATTGTGTTTTATACAAATGTTTTAATGCTATACGAAGTATGGACCTGAGAACAAAAGAGGTACACATAATGCAGGGACCTGAAACACTCTCTGGACTTAACACACTATGTCCACACAGTGATTTTTTACAGTGTTGTACATGTTGTAGAATTAAATTTAAGTGTACAGAAAAAAAGGAATGTTCATCCACAAGAGTGACTGCAACAGAGCTGTGTGTATATTGTGTACACTGCTTTTGGTCATTAATAATAAAACTTCCTCATAGGGTGTCCTTTACCTAAGAGAAAATGCCTTGGTGCCCTTGTCCTTTCAGTATACTGGCCCAATTCAGCGCTTAGAAACCCTGTGTTACAACTTGCATGTAAGCACATAAATAAAAGCTATTATTAATATTATAATTTTATATTTTAGGCAGATTTTCTGACATAGTGGAACTTAATTCGTTTGATTTCCTCCCCTTGTGTTTTTCCTAGGTCCTTGAGTTGATGTGTACTCGTGAATCAGGCTCAATCTTTGAGGCAGGTGGACTCCACTGTGTGTTGTCGTTCATACGTGATAATGGCAGTCAGGTACATAAGGATACTCTTCACTCCGCCATGGCCGTGGTGTCCAGGCTGTGTGGCAAGATGGAACCCAGTGACCTGTCTCTAGAGACCTGCGTGGAGTCCTTATCTACACTGCTCAAGCATGAAGATTCACATGTGAGTCAAGTTTGATATCTTTTTTGTAAATGTCATAGGTGTAAGTCACTCCAACCCGTAAGGTTCACTGCCACCGGTTGGCCCACTCTGTTAAGGTGGAATAATCGACCAAATAAGTAATAATGATATGGATTTATAACGCACTCGTCTCCAGCAAACGGATCAAGGCGTCTATTTAAAAAGAAAACATTATACAATTGAAAATGAAGAATAGGACTATAAAATACTTGTAGTTAAATTAAACCCAATTAGAGACATTGTCTGTAAATAGGAATTTGTGTACAGCTACATACATGTGCAATGTCAAACAAAATTAAAAATCAGTTGGATTGCTGGTGTTTTCATTCAGGAAACTTAACACTAATACCACCACTTTATATTTTGCACTTTTGTTTTGTAACATTCATCATACAACATGAAAGGTCAATGATATAATTTCTTCTCTCGCTATACAGAAGATAAGTTGTCAGATTGCAGTGAACTTGCCGAGTGCTTCTGTTTATCCAACACATTTACAGAAAAACAGACTTAAGTGCGTAAATTCTCCTTTTATTTTGATATAAACAAAAGAGTTGGATCACATAATGGATGGATCTAATGGGTAAGCTTGATTCCCCTGTGGTTACTTGTCTTTATGACGACATCATCTCCTGTATGTTTGTTTACCAGGTTGCCGACGGCTCACTACGCTGTTTTGCCTCATTAGCCGATCGCTTCACCCGCCGTGGAGTGGACCCCCTTCCATTAGCCAAGCACGGCCTGCCCGAGGAGCTCTTAGAACGATTGGCCAATTGTGGCATGACTGCCGCCATGGCAACGGGAACAAAGACAGCCGGGGCGGCAGGGACCACCCCGGATGCAAAGGGTAACCCTAACATCTCCACCGTCATCAGTCTCTTGTCGACCTTGTGCAGAGGATCCCCGAGCGTCACGCATGTGAGTGATTTTCTGAGATTATACTGAGAAGTGAAATGTTTCTCAAAATCCTTTATACATGTACTTTGAAACACTGATGCTTTTAACGAAAGGTTTTTATTGTCAAAGACCAGTATTCTCACTTGGTGTATCCCAACATATGCATAAAATAACAAACCTGTAAATTTTTTGGCTCAATTGGTCAACAGAATAATGAAAGGAAACACCTTGGTTGCAATAGGCGCGTGTGGTGTGGTTTCAGATGCATAATAAAAGGCTTCAGCTGTAGTCTCTTATTATTTGAGTGAGAAATTACCTCTTTCTGAAAAACTACGTTACTTTAGAGGGAGCCGTTTCTCACAATGTTTTATACTAACAACAGCTACATGTCTCCATTGCTTGTTACCAAGTTTTTATGCTAACAATTATTTTTAGTATTTACCAATTAGTGTCCAGTGCCTTTAAGAGTGATTACCAGACTTATACCTTCCATTGAAGTTGCAGATAAAGAGATGTGACGCATTGTTTTTGCTTTGTTTTCCTACCAACAGGACTTACTCAGATCTGAGCTTCCAGATGCAATTGAGAAAGCTTTGCAGGGAGATGAGAGGTAAGACTAACTTCCGTTCAGTTTCTTATTTTAAATGTCACAATTTCCATGAACCTACATATGAGCAACCGCACTGCCGGTTGTTAGCAGAAAGAAGAATTTGTTTAAAGACACTGGACTCCTTTGATAATAACGGAAGAAAAAATACCCTTGTCACATGAAGTTGTGTGCTTTCAGATGCTTGATTTCTAGACCTCAAAATCTAATTCTGAGGTCTTGAAATCAAATTCATTAAAAATTACTTCTTTCTCGAAAACTACGCCACTTCAGAGGGTGCCCTTTTTTCACAATGTTTTAAACTATCAACCTCTCCCCATTACTCGTTTTCAAGTAATGTTTTATGCTGATAATTATTTTGAGTAATTACCAAAATTAGTGTCCACTGCCTTTAAGTTGTGACAAAGCTTATAGCATTTTCTGGCTTTGTCACAAGAAATTCTGATCTTACAATTTTTGACTTTCTTCCCCAAGTTTTGGAAGTTTCACTTCAGACAGAAGTTAAGATCTAGCAGAACGCTACTTTGAACTTTTATTCTCTGGATGAAACCTCTTCGTACAGCATATTTCAGAACAAGTGTTGATAATTGTGGTTGAACGACAAAGATTGCGCGATGTTCAAAATTTGTGCCTGAGCTATCCTGGGCAAATTTTAAAATTGTGCAATGAAACATAGTTTGCTACATGAACCTTTTTTTTTTGTAGAAAGGTCATGTGCCCAACAGTACATTGTTTGTTTGCTAATTACTCAAGTTCGACTGGCGTTCTTGCTGAGAACATTTGGAATCTGAATCTCCAGCAATCACTCTGTTAAAACCGCCAAGTTCTCTTAGACCCTCGGGGGTTGGAATAAGATGAGACTGTACATTTTAACAAGTATGGCCTAATAGAGGTTCCCTTCACTAATAAAAAGAAGTGCCTTGCCCTTTCGAGGATGCAGTCAAATCACTTTTGTCAAAACATAGAAACATTGTGCTCTGCTCTTGTTCAGTATCTTCATTTATTTGTTTATTTATTGCAGACCATAGCCCATCCAGTGTAGTCTGATCATTTGGGGGCAATTATGAAATTAAAATAATAAACAAAAACAATAAAGAGTGTCAACCAATTACATCAGAGTGGAACCATGCAATATACATGTAATCCCCTAACGATGTAAAAATTCTAAATCTCTTTTTGAATGAAACATTACATGAAAGCCTGTTAAGTTTACATACATGTGCCAATTATAGTAAATGAAACCTACATTACTATACATTTGTATACCATGACACTTGAAACATCCAGTGTACCAAGAAATTGAAAATCTGGTGTTGAATTACTGTATTGCCTGGGATTTTGTTAGCGTGAGGAAATCATTCTATGGAGGTACATTAGGGTTTTAATGTCCTGTATTGTGTGGCCTGGGTTAAGGCCAACCTACAATAATGTGTTTACAGGTAAGTTGTATTTCCTGCATAGGCTAAGCCAGTTACGCGGAAAAGGATTTCTCTAAAATCACACCGTGTACAAGTCACCTTCACAATGGTTAAGGGAATTATAAATAAGGCCTTTAGTTTCCAACAGTGATTTCATTAAAAACTCCTTCATCCAGAGCAGGCAGAAGACTTTTGTGAAGACTTTTGGTGGGGGTGTGTAAAATTCAGTATGGGAGTAGCCGCCAATTTCACCGAACTCTTCTCTGACTTAGTATTAATCTTAGGACGAGTTCAGTTCCGTATCTGAAGATGTTTGGATGCATTGAACCTGTCCTAAGTTAGGACAAGTTACTCGTACTAACTCGAGTTACTCATACTAACTCGAGTTACTCGTACTAACTCGAGTTACTCGTACTAACTCGAGTTACTCGTACTAACTTGAGTTACTCGTACTAACTCGAGATAGGGTTAATCCTAGCGTTTTCTGAAATTAGCTGCTGGGGTGGATTTCACAAAGAGTTAAGGCTAGTCTTAACTCGAGTTAAGACGAGTAACTTTGGACTAGCCTATAGAAGCTTTTAATATCTCCTAGGACTAGTCTTAAGAACATGTAATGTAAGGACTAGTCATAAAAATTGCCATTTAGGCTGGTTTTCTGCTTCAATTTTTTTTCTCTACACAGCTAATTTATTGACTTGAATATCTCTATGAAAAAATATCTGATAAGAGCTATCATTACCAGATGTGCACCTCTTGAATGTTATTTCATGACAAGTGCACTTAAAAGTGTAGTTCAAGTACATGTATTAAATTGGGTTCACTTCCTCGGCTCCCTTCCAGTCCCCAAGCTCTACATTAGTGCGCCTCATTAGACTTAAACCTACTGGCAATTTATCCACTTCCTCAATCCTGCACATTGATTTTTCCCCATTAACTCATGCTTTTTAAAATAAACATTTTTCTCTTTTTCATTTTGCGGATGATCCTCCTTGGAAAGACTCTTGTCTGAGGAAGTATTGATTAGAATTTCAATTATGTACTTGCATCTTAAGAAGCGGGTACGGGTTCAGGCCTTGAATTAACCCATGGCTACCACATCAATTGCCGTGGTACCCTGTGCTGTAGTGCCCTTTGCAAAAGCTCAAAATTACAAATTCACATTTTCCTCACAGAGTGCCCCTTATAAGAGAAAACATTGCTGTGCCTCTTCATAAGTGGAAGGTCAAGGCCAAAGTCATTTGGGTGTTAGATTTGAAAATTGTCTGGTACAATGACGTCCTTGATCGTTAGTTACCACGTAAATTTGAATTCATCAGACTACATTTGCAAAGCTCAAATGCAAGTTCACATTTTCCTCATAGAGTGCTCCTTACCAGAGAAAATTGCCTTGCCCCTTCAAAAGTGAAAATCAAGGCCTTTGGTTTGTTTTACTAATTGATGATGGCTTTGTATGTACTTTAGAGATCACCTTCAGCTTAGCACAAAACAATTTTGACTAAGCAGGAAAAGGTTAGGATCCAAAATGTACTCTGTATCATGTCTTCGCTTGGTGACTGGTTCCCTGCTTATTTTTAAGCAGAAAACATTGTTGATCAAATGTCTGCTTAGCAGAAATAAGCAGGATACCATTGAAAACAATTTCATGTGAGATGGTACCTTGGCTGGTTACCCTGGTCTGGTATGCATTATTTTGCTGCGCTAAGCTACTTTTTGTGCTCTAAGCAGCTCTATGAAATTAAGCCCTGCTGAGTGAGAGTTTTGGCAAGGTTAAAACTAAGAGAGGTTTGTGGTAACACCATGTGGCAATCTCTTTTGAGTAGTTTTGGTTCTGTAAAGAACCGGTGGTTAAAGACTCAATGTTCATAGAGCTGCTTAAGCACACAAAGTAGCTAAGCATAACCAAATTTGTCTTACCAGAATAAGAGAACCAGCCAAATTACCATTCCACATGTTTGAATTGTGACTGTTATCCTGCTCATTTATGCTAAGCAGTAAATGGTTAAGCAAGATTTGTTACTTTTAAAAGCAGCTCTATGAAATAGGGCCCTGATCGTCTTTGGGAGAAAAAAAAACACCTCCTCTTTTACTTATATTCATGAGTAGATTAATACTCCCAGGGTATTCAATCGGCATTGGAGATTATTGAGTTAGATTCATTGATGCAGCTTCTCCCATGAATAACGTTAACACTTGAAGTCCTTCGAAGCTTTCTGAATTGCTTGCAAAGTAATTCAATTTCCTAGGGTCAGGCGGGGTCTTTAATTCCTGGAAATCAATTTTTAAATTCAATGCATAGAAAATTATTATTGTAAAAATATTTTGAGAGATGAAAAGTGTTTATAGCTTGGATGTAATTCAAAGATTGTTTTATGGTGCAAATAAGTTTTTATTTAAAGGCACACACTATTGGTAATTACATTGTGAGAAACGGCTCCCTCTGAAGTAACGTACACTGTACATGTAGTTTTTGAAAAAGAAGTAATTTCTCACTAAAATATTTGAATTGATTTTGAGCCTTCAGCTGAGGTCTCGAATTCAAGCATCTGAAAGCACACAACTTGTGCGACAAGGGTGTTTTTTCTTCCATTATTCCCTCGCAACTTCGACGACCAATTGAGTTCAAATTTTCACAGGTTTGTTACGTTATGCATCGTTGAGATACACCAAGTGAGAAAAGTTGTCTTTGACAATTGTCAAAGGTGTCCAGTGCCTTCAAGTGATGTTCTGAGAGAAGTTTTATATTACTTGATTGGTTTCAACTCAGATTGCTTGTACTGAGTTACTGAAGACCTACATAGTATGGTTTCATTGGTTTTCAAGAAAACATTACATACAAATTTTGGACCTGAGAACAAACGATGTAATAGTATTAATACTAATGATGTGTATTTATTATTTCCTTTTTACAATGGACATTAACTTGGGCCCCTTGCAGACAGGAGGCTGATTTGCACAGTGTCAACAGCAAGTAAAAAGCTAAATACACGGTCAATAGTTTAAAAAGCACAATTGAAAAGAGAATGTTGGAAGAAACTATAAATAAAAAGTAGGAAGAAACTATAAACAAATAGTTTCTTCCTATTTATCCACAGCATGTAAAGCTTCAAACAATACTGAAAAAAGAATGGTTTAACAAGTATTTCTATTGAATTAATAATAATAGCAACCAGTTTTTATTGCGCTTTTCACATCTGAAGGGCTTCTCAAAGCGCTTACACATTATTACCCCTGGTCACTGGGCCTTAAATCATTCCTTAAACCATCTCAGCTCCCTGGGGAGTATACAGTAGACTTCGACTGACAATTGTTTGTTTATTTATTTGTCCTTCTGTCCAGGTGTGTTTTAGACACCATGCGATTGGTAGACCTTCTTCTTGTATTACTGTTTGAGGGTCGGACAGCCTTACCCAAGTCCAACATCGGCACCACGACGCGCACCATGAGTGGCATACGACGTCTTGATAGTGCTGGAGAACGCTCACATCGTCATCTCATTGATTGTATACGAAGCAAGGATACCGACGCTCTCATAGATGCTATAGATACTGGCGGTAAGGGAACCAGTGATGGTGTCACTGCACAGAAACCTTTTGATTTACCCAAATCTAGGGTACGATTTCATCCAGCATTTTTGCATAGCAAAATGTTTCGACTGAACAAGTTTTTGCACACTGAATTGTAATATTGGGTAGCAAATGAAGATTTTTGAACAGCAACTGATACATCTTGCATAGCATTTTACTCTGCTATACAAGAAAAACTGTTCACTGCCCAAATCACACCATGGGGTGTCATAGCCAAGCGTGCTAGGGCAAGGACTAAGGTTCTGTAATTTACAGAATATGGGTTCGAATCCTGGCCTGCTCAGTTGCGAGACTTGGGTCTTTTGAGCAAGACACTTTACCATACTTGGTTCTCTCCACCCAGGAGTACAAATGGGTACCTGGCAACCAGGGCCCAATTTTGATGGCTCTGCTTACCTCCGAATTCTGCACTTAAGATCACAATTCTCCGCGTGACGTGCAAGCACTGAATTTCTGCGCTAACCTTGTAAGCGTAGAATGCCTAATAATGTGAAGTACACACGCACAGAAGCCAAAATTCGCCGGTTACCCTTGTAATCTGCTTGCCGTAAGCACAGAATTCCCTGCTTTCGTAAGCGCCGATTCTGTGCTTACGGTAAGCAGAGCCATGAAATTGCGCCCTGTCCAGGGGAAAAAGAAATTCTTAGTCATTTAATGCCAAGGAAACCGGATATATCAACACCAAGTCTGATGAGCCATATCGGCTCGGGACAGACTTTACTTAAGATGAAACCATTTCTCTGTTTGCTTGGGACTGCTTTGAACTATCTTATCCAAGAACTTTTGATCAAAATTTAAACAATTTTTTTTTCTTCTTTTTTTTCTAATGTAATTTATCTTCCGGAACTTTTTCCCGCTTCTTTATTTTGACAGTGGAAGTTAACTACATGGATGACGTTGGCCAGACGCTTCTAAACTGGGCGTCTGCTTTTGGAACTCAGGAAATGGTAAGAACATGTTTCAATTTCTGTCCACTGTTTGTTTAAAGGCAAATTATACATTTGGTTTTTGGAGCTGTTCGATTGTTTTAAAACCTGTATAATGTATACAATAAAACTAAGACATAAACAATTTCGTTTTAAAAGCTGGTCTACTTTTTGAGATATCGCCGAAAATCAAGAGCGAACATGTCCATGCAGGAAGAAGCACACAATCTGAGAAGCGAAGCTTCTGGGATTCAAATTTGAGCTCGAAAACTTGTTTTCATAACCACATTTCTTGGAAGTGAAATGTTTTGCATAATAATTGAGAGTTTTCTGCATGTAGTTCATGTTAACTGATTGATTTCATGCTCTGTTTAATATCAAAGGTTGAGTTTTTATGTGAACGAGGAGCTGATGTCAATCGAGGTCAGAGGTCATCTTCACTGCACTATGCAGCCTGCTTTGGGCGACCCCAAGTAGCTAAGGTAGTTTCCTTCAAAGTCTCTCCCATCCTTCATTCTGTTTTTTTTAAACCTCTTATATCTAACGTCCTGTAAAATCAGGACGCTTCATCTACAGACCAACAGAAAATTCCTGTCTCAGGATGTTTCATTTTCTTACAACCGCTGATAACAGACATTCAAATGATTGTTAGAATGAAAATGTTTGAAAGTTTCTTTGTGATTTGGGTTTAATCATAGAGAAGTCAGAGGTCATCTTCACTGCACTATCCTTCAAACCGGCATAAAGCAATCCCTCCTGCTTGAAAGTTTCTCAGAAACACTTAAAACGTACTTCTTAAATATGTATTTACAAAGCCAATAGTATCTATGTATGTATCTGTCCTGTCTCATCTTTCAGTCTGTCCTTGTCCAGTCCAAGTCTTGTCTGTCTCAGGGAAAAGCACTATGAAAAGCACTATGGTTCACATTTTCCTTGCATATTGGTAATAACATTAACAGTATCTTACATGTACATGTAATAATGGTGTGTCAATTGATGTTATAGTTTGTATGTAATGGTTAAAATAAATGTTATACATTTGTTTGTTGTTGCCAATATTAGAATAAATGTCTAAACTATTAAAGGATAAAAATTGACTAAGAGTGGGATTTGAACTGACAACTTCTGGATAAACGTGCCAGCGCTCTACCAACTGAGCTATCTAACCCCCCAGTCGGAAGCCATACAACCATGTAGCCAGGGATCATACCCAAGTTTTAATACAGCCTGGAAAGCATCAGCCAGGGAAACTGACTGTTTTTTCAAAATTTTAATATTTGTTATCAGACTCTTCTACGACACGGTGCCAACCCAGATCTGCGAGATGAGGACGGTAAAACTCCACTAGACAAAGCTAGAGAGAGGAACGATGAAGGTCACCGAGAGGTCATGCAGATACTTCAATCACCCGGTGAGCAACAAATTATGATAATTGATAAATAATTTTAATCACTTTTTTTAAGCTCTGGTAAAGTAATGTTAATAGTATGGTTGGAAAACTAGGCACCATTTTGAAGGCATTAGAGAAACATCTAGGTGAGAGTGGCACAAGTGTGGCACAGCAAACATTTTCTTTTGGACAATTACTTGCACTCAGTTGGGAAGGTAGTGCATTCTGCTCTACCAGCCAGACTCCTAGCGAATGATACTCATGCCTTCACAATAATGATGATGAGGCTATTCGAAACCTTAATATGGAACTTGTAAAACTCAGTACATGGCTCCTAGCAAACAAAGTATGTATTAATGTACTTAAATCAAATTGTATTATTTTTTGTGCCTACCAATTCAAGTACACACAATCTGTTCCGCTGATATTGAATAATGCAAGGCTCAGTCAGGTAATAAAAACAAGATTTCTGGGTATAACTATTGATGAAAAACTTTCTTGGAAAAATCATATTGACGAAGTAGCTACTTAAATATCCAAGAATATTGGCATAATGAATCGCCAAAAAAATTACCTGCTGAACAGTATTTTATTAACATTGTATAATTCACTAGTTCTGCCAAACCTTAATTACTCAATCTTGACCTGGGGCAGTTTTTTTAAATGTAATAAATTACTTTTCTTACAAAAGCGAGTGGTTCGTGTCATTTCGAATGCTTGCTACTGTGAGCATTCAGGACCATTATTTGCAGAATTAAACATACTTAAATGTAATGACTTATACCACCTTAATTTAAGTAAATTCATGTATAAATGTATGCATAACCTACTTCCTCACTGTCTTAATACTTGTTTTACATTAACTTCAAGTATTCATGCATATAACACTCGTTGTAGTGCTAAGGGTAATTTATTCGTCCAATTTAATAGAACATCAAAGTCTAAAAACAGTGTTGTCAATCGAGGCATCTCATATTGGAATAGTTTAAATGATTCTCTTAAATCTTCACCGTCTTTATCTAGGTTCGTTAAAAACCTAAGAGCTCAGTTCCTTGACTCTTATAGTCTCAAAAGGTGTAACTTGTAAGCTGTGTTGGACTTGTCTTATATTGTCTTGTCCGCTTCCTTATTCCTTTGTCCTGTCATGGTTCCGTGGTTTTATGTTTGTTATGGTACAAAAGCATTCTGCTTCACCTTACACCTACATGTTGTCATTCTGCCGATTATTATTGATTCATTGTGCACCAAATATATTTATTATCTCATGTTACTGTG
Source organism: Asterias rubens (assembly GCF_902459465.1). Lineage (NCBI taxonomy): Eukaryota > Metazoa > Echinodermata > Asteroidea > Forcipulatida > Asteriidae > Asterias > Asterias rubens. The sequence continues at coordinate 30,749,184 of NC_047062.1, forward strand.
TTACTTGGGTAATTTCAACTTAATATGCTTTTTTTGTAATGAATTGCAGCATTGAAATAAATGTTACTGAATTGAATTGAATTGAATCTTTATCGACTGTGAAGGGGGTAACCCTGTTTCAGCCCCAGAAGTAGGTGACAACAGTTGATTTAGGTCGATAGCCCAAATTAGTTAAGTGTAGCCCTCACCTTGAATTGGCCGTTGAGCCTTGTGATGGTAGGTGATTTAAAATAAAAATAAAAAAATCATTTTAAAGAACTCATTTAGGTGCTTTTTGCAAGCGCCGTTCTTATTTATTTTATGAGCAAACAATTCCATTTTGAATTTCAGCATGGAGTGCCTAGTTTTGTTTTAGAGCATCACAATAGTTTCAGATTTGACGTTGCCTAATTATAAGCACCACACTAATTAGAAGGTCTCTCCCCCATAGGTGAATGGATGGTCCCGGTAACACCCACATCTGATGCAGCAGTCTCAAGCCCGGAAGAAGCCACTAAGCCAGAGGGGGAGTCTGACTTTGCCGAACCAAAGGGTGACCCAGAAATGGCCCCCGTCTACCTCCGCAAACTTCTGCCAATCTTCGCTCAGGTCTACAACAACACCATGATGCCTTCTATAAGGTAAATGTACTGTCCTTAGCTTCAACCCAACTATCAAAGCATTTTTTATGAGAGATTGAAATTACTTACACAAAATTCACAACTGTTAGAGTGTTCGGGTTGGCAAGTGGTATCTTTCCTCGCCTTCCACCTCTAGGACCCTGGTTCGAATCCCACTGGGGGCACTATGTCGATTGGGTTTTCAGTCCCTACCTGATTTCGTTGGTTTCCCTGGAATAATTTCTCTCCTGTAGCAGAATATGCCTGCTTAAATGTTTTACAAAATGGACTCCAGGGCCCAATTATAGAGCTGCTCAAAAGCACAAACATTAACGAAGCACAACGAAATTATGCTTACCAGAATAAGATTACCAACCAAAATATCTTGTCACATGTATCATCTGGGTCAGGTACCCTGCTTATTTTTGCTTAGCAGAAAACTGTTAAGCAACATATTTTGCTTAAGCAGCTCTATGAAATGACTCCAGGGGTGGATTTCACAAAGAGTTGGGACTAGTCTTATCTCGAGTTAGGACCAGTTACTCGTCCTAACTTAGGACCATCCATGCAATTTGTATATCTCCTAGGACTAGTCCTAAGTTAGGACTAGTCCTAACTCTTTGTGAAATCGACCCCTGATGTCTTAATCTTATTGTTTTCATTCTACAGGAAAGCTAGCCTTGCTTTGATACGTAAGATGCTTCACTATACACCGTGCCCGCTACTGAGCGAGGTGTGTGTTGGGGAGTTAGGCTGCTTCACTCAGGTACTAGTTGAAGTCTTGGCTGCTGTGCTGGACCATGAGGTAAGCTCTTCCTAAGTGCCATCTAGGGGCCTTTCTTAAATTTTGCTTGGGCTCCGTCCACGTCTTAGGCTCTGCTTGCTACATACTCAGTGGAAACACATTTCGGCCTTCAGCAGTGTGTATTTTGTATGCGATGGTTTGAACATCAGCAGACAGAGTCCGAAGCCTAAGCCAATGTTTCAGAAAGGCCCCAGGCCTGTTTACCCTGGAATTATGCGCATACAGTCACCATTCTCTGCTCACATCCAATTGCATTTAAAGTTAGCACAAAAAACCTTCTAGGCATAGAATAAATCTTACTTAGCTAAAAAACAGTTTTACTGCTTAAATTTCATACCGTTAACATTGTTACCAATGGTTCCCAACTCATTTTTCACTGAGTGAAAAAAAGCGCTAACTAGTATTGTCTGCTTAGCAGTTTTATGAAACTGTGCCATTGTAAACACTATGTAGCAACTGTTTATTGGTATTATTAAGGGTCACAAGAAATCTTGTTAATGCAAGCTGAATTCTTTCTACTTTAGTCTGATTTCCAATTGTTATTCGCAGTTGGAAATTTCAGGGTAAATCATGATTAAATAGCCCAAAAGGTCTATTAAGGCCTACACCTTGTGTACATGTAGTTCAGCCCTCATACTCAATGAAATGTTCCTTCTTTTTTCCAAGAACCAAATATCATGCCTGTTAAGATGCATTTGCATGTTTAATACTTCTATTTATGGAGCTACATGTTTGCTATTACAGGTTGAATGGTTGTTTTACTCCTAATGTTATAATTCTGTTTCTTTATTTTTGTATTTGTCCATTACTGATGCCATGTTCAGCGCCCTAGACCATGTCAACATGATTAAGGCACTATATAAGTGTTGGTATTATTTTTATTAATGCCAATGTTAAAGTCATGCCTTCTGATATTTGATACAGGATGATGACGATGGTCACCTGACAGCTCTACAGATCATCCAAGACATCATGCGTAAGGGACAGGAGCTCTTCTTGGATCACTTTGCACGGCTGGGCATCTTCAGTAAAGTCTCCTCACTAGCTGGTCCTCCTGAAGTCATTGAAGAGGAAGGACCGATGGTCCACGACAAGAAACAGGTAAGGACGGATGCATCTATGTGATATTTCTACTCTGGTACGGGGCACCTGTATAAGGAATTATTAAATTTGTGTAAGAACAAGGCATTACAGCAAAAGCACAGGGCACCATGGCAATCGATGTGGGTGCTGTGAGTTATTTCGTGACCTACATAGGTACCACAGACTGCCACAGAATAGCATGGCCTCTAGGCTAGCATTTGGTGCACAAATTTCTTCTGTTCATACCATTGGTAATAATATTAAGAGGAAACCCAATGGCTCGTGTAACATTTCATTTTAGTTTCAAGAAATGGGTGAGGAGTTTTGGAACTAATGTTAAATTTTTACTTGCAAAAAACGTCTAAACAAGGAACTTGTAGACCATGTAACCTTTGTTTACTAATTAGTAACCTAGTAACTTCCAGGGCCTCACTGCACGCAAGATACTATGCTAGTCATATTGACAAATTTGCATTTTGTGTCATAATTGAAACCTAAATTCCAGAGGTTTTCAGATAGAATTGAGCCGTATACAAACCGGCCTGCAGAAAGTCCAGACTCTATGTTGTTTTTGGGTGAACATGTGATGCAACAGGTTGTACAAACATGAAAAATGATTACTGAAGTTGCAAATACATTGGAGCTTTGCACCGATTATGATTCTCTAAACCACTCACCCATGACACCGTATATAATATCATTTGTTTGCGTGTGTTTTAGGAAACTGGCGATCAGGAGATGGAGGATGCTAAGGAGATAGTAGCCGGTCGTCCCTACCACTGGAAGGACTGGTGTATGGCAAGAGGCAGAGATTGCTTGTATATCTGGAGTGATGCTGCGGCATTAGAGCTATCAAATGGCAGTAATGGATGGTTTAGATTCATACTGGATGGTAAACTGGCTACCATGTACTCTAGTGGGAGCCCGGAGGGTGGATGTGACAGCTCAGGTAGGTGCAATCAATCGGTCAATCAATCAATCAATCAATCAAGTTTTGATGTCTATAGGGAGGTCATTCCATAACATTATGATTGTTAGCAAACTTGAAAATGCACAGCTGCCATATGAATTAAGTTTCCCTTTGGGAACGTGGAAAAGTGTATAACCAAAATGCCATGTCACGAGAGGCAATTTACAGGCAAGCACACCAGGCAATCTCCAAGAAGTAAAGTCTTTCAAGAAGTAAAGCCAGTTCACATTTCTTGTGGATCTTAGGATAATGTTCCAAAATTCACTCATGTGCTACCAGTTGGTTGCCTCCAAGCTGCCTGTAAAAGTTGCCTTGTGTGACAATAAAATAATAAATAAATAAATAAATAGAAAGAAAGAAAAAGAAAGAAAAAAAGAAAACACAAAATCTGAAAAGGCAAAATAGTCTGGTCACTGTTGGTTTTATTACAAAACTGTATTCATTAAAGCTATCCCAGAAAGGGAATATGACCAAGATGGTGGTGTTATGACAAAGGTGTATAGATCAACTTATTACTGATCTCACTGTTCTGTCTGATTTACAGAGAGCCGTGGAGAGTTCCTTGAGAAGCTCCAGCGTGCTAGAAGCCAAGTGCAAGCAGGATCATGCAGCCATCCCATCCTAAGCTGTGTTGGACCCACTAAGCTGGTAGTCGGTAACTGGTCCCTTCAGAGCAAGAAGGATGGGGAGGTCATTGTCAATAACTCTGATGGGCAACAGGTGAGTGGATGGAACTAGGGGTGTCTGAGTTGTTTGTAATCGACATGTGGGAGAACCAACATTTTCATTTGTATGTATTCTTTTGCACATTAAAGGGAAGGTATACGTTTGGTAATCACTCTTAAACTATAAATGGCAATAAAAACCTTTGGTTAAAAGCCTACAGCTGCGTTTGATAGTACAAAGCATTTTGAGAAACATTTTCACTTTGAAATAATTCGGATATGTAAAAAGATAACAGTTTGAAAATGACAAGCATTATTGCGTGGGTATTCAGTGATTACCCTTTTCTGTGTAGACATATACGCTCAGGACTTTTGGCTTTATCTCAAAACTGTGACCATCTTTTGAAAACTAAATTTTCAGATATTAGTTTTTTTGTGTACATCTTCATTTATGTAGAATAGGTGCCCTGCTCAATTTTTGATTAGCCAAGAAGTTTGTCAAGCAGTACTATCTGCCTGACATTTCAAAGAAATTGGGTCCACATCACCCAATCATTTCTGAAACATAACCCAACTTTGTTTATACATATGATGTTGACAGGCAACTATCCTACGTGAGGATCTGGCTGGGTTTGTGTTCGAATCCAACCGCGGCACCAAGCACACCTTCACAGCGGAGACGTCCCTAGGCCCTGAATTCTCCACCAGCTGGACAGGGAAGAGAGGCAAGAGGCTACGCTCCAAAGTGGAGCAAGTCAAACAGAAGGTAGATTGCAGATACAGAATCGCAACCCTTTCCTGATTCTGCAGAATGTTCCCTGAAAATAAACCACTATGTATTTTCTATTGTCGAGCTTTTAACAAATATTTTTAACGAGTGTGAATTATGTCGCAGCTCAGCAGTACGTGATGACTTTTTTAAAATAAATAAACCATAAACCAATCTTTCTATGAAATATGAAAATCTCCCTGATTATAGAAACTTTGTTCCGCTTCTGTTAAATGTTATTCTAAAAAAACTCCTCGATTGCAAATGTGGTCAGCTCAGAATTCTTGTTTGGAAAATTTTAATTTTAACCGAGGCTACAACGTTGCGGAGTTAAGGCCCGGTCACACAGGCCCCGATAAACGCTCCATGCAGAATACGCTCATTCAACCATAGAGGGCGTGCATTTTTATCGTTGTCGTTTTTTGTTCCCGTTACCGGGGCCCGTGTGACCGGGCCGTTACTCTGAATAAAGCCCGATTCATACTTCCTGCGAATGCGAATGTGATGCCACAACTCTGTTTTTGCAGCGATATTCGTAAGAGAGTTGAGCACAACTCAACCCCCTGCGAATTATTCGTTGTGAATGCATATGTGACGTCAACATTTGTATCGCATTCGCATTCTCAGGAAGTATGAACTGGGCTATGAACATGTTCGTACCTGTTCAGCCTTATACTCTCAATACTTAATGAATCTCCCCAAAGATCCTTTTAGAATAATGTACTCAAACATGTTTATTTGTTTGTTTCAGGTGAAGAATCTTGCGCGTGAGTTGTACGACTGCCACTTTAAAGCGGCGGAGTCACACCCTCGGGATATTGTGGCTAAGCTCCATAGCATCGTACAGCACATTGAACAGGCATGTGAGATGCACAGTGAGCTCTCCAAGGTAAGAAACAAATAGCATATAAATCATCCCGTGTGGTTTCTTTTAGACACTCTCTCTCTAACTTCAAAACTATCTTTAAATCTAACTTGTTCAGTCTCGGCTTTAGGCCTAAGTGTCATCATTCACAGAGTTCTTTTTCTATGTGCTAAGAGTGTCCTTCTGACAGACATGGCGCACTAAAAATGGTCATTACTATTATTTTTATGAAAGGGTCTGTGTACATTTGGTAATGGCTCTTAAAATAAATGACAATTACAACTTACATGGTAAAAAGTACAGTACCTTTGGATAGTATAATGCACTTTGAGAAACATTTCACTTAGAACTACGGGTATGGAAAAAGGTATCACTTTTTATCACCCAAAATTTGAACATAAGAAGTACTACATGTACTGTGATATTGTACCGTGATATTGCTTCTCAGATTATGTATTCCTATAGAGATTATTCTCCATGCTCGGACAAATTCACTCCAAGTTTGGGAGATATTTCAAAACCACAGCCACCTTTTGAATTTAGATTTTCACAGGTTAATTTTTCTTCATTTATATAGGATAAAACACTGAGTGGTTCCAAAAACCAAAGGTTTACATTGCCTTTAAAAGACTGTCTGGTACACAGTATACAATTGTTGCACGCTGTGACGGGATCCATGGCGTTTTGTACACCCGAGGGGGAACATGGCACCCAAGGCGGAGCCGAGGGTGCCATTTGCCACCGAGGGTGTACAAAACCCATGGACCCCAGTCACAGCGTGCAACAATTGTTTTGTTACACCTTGGTAACATTGTTATTCCTCTTCTCGAAGTTCTGTTGTCATCTTCAAACATTATTAATCATGGTTTAATAAGCAGACGAACAGTCCAAATAAAAAACAATTCTACACCTGTTCCCTCGAACCCGCGTGTGTTTCGTACAGCGCTGGAAATCGACCAACGGTGGGAACGTTCAAGGTGATGTACACCGGTGTACATCACTTTTCATGTTACCCGGCGCGCTGTGCATTACGCGTAGCGCGCATCTTTAGCCATGATACATGCGTATTTGTTGCACGGCACTTGATTGGTTCTCCACCAATCAAACTTCGCAATTTGTACAGAGGTATAACAATGCTGTATGATAAACACTTGTGGTCTGTTTTTCAGCGACATGATCTTGATGGAATTGTTATTATTATTATTATTATTATTTCAGCCTTCAGAAGGAGAGCAGAGTTGGTCTGAGTTACTAAAGACTGCTCTAGAGTCCCTGACACTCCTACTCAAAGATGAGAATAACATCTCAGCATATGAGCTTCATAGCAGTGGTCTGGTTCAAGCTCTGCTGTACTGTCTCAACAATGTAAGTCTGGATTGAAAAACATTTATTTGACTTAACCCTCCTACTCTTGGGACCATTTTGTTCAGGGAGTTCAACAACTATTTTAAACTGCAGCATTGTGTTTGTGGCACAAATGTGCACATAGCTATCTGTGTTCTGTGTAGATTATGCATTTACCGCATGATATCATAATGCAGGTTGGCATAGTTTATTTATCGTTCAGAACCACAGTGGAAGGTATTGAATGGTCAGACAGTAAGAGGGTTGACTGTGTACTGTATGTTTGCATTCACCACGTAATATAATAGTTTATCATTCAGAACCAACGTAGATGATAATGAATGGTCAGACAGTAGGAGGGTTGACTGTGTACTGTTTGGATGCATTCACCACATAATATAATATTGCAGGCTGGCATAGTTTATCATTCAGAACCAACATAGATGATAATGAATGGTCAGACAGTAGAAGGGTTGACTGTGTACTGTTTGGATGCATTCACCACATAATATATTAGGGCAGGCTGACAGTTTATCTATCAAAGTTTGAAACCCTACTGATGTCTCTAATTGATGGTTCTTTCGTTTCAGGGTTTTGATCATGTTGCATCTCATGACAGACATCTTAGAGAGAGGATCAGCCTGTTCAAGGCGGCATTCAGAGACACCATGGATGAGCAAGGGTAAGCAGAGTTCACCCTAGACTGGTCCCCTGTGAGAACAGGTTTTACAGAACCAGCGATATCATTGGATACAACGTATACATGTATGTAATGATGTTTTATATGTAAACGTGTCGTAGAATGTGAGATTTACGGTACATCCGTACCACTTGACTGTCAGAATATTGATTATTGAGTCAGGCTCAAGGCCATTCTCTGGCGTAATTCAGGAGCCTGTAAGTGGGACAACAGATGTTTAGGCTAGGTTTGCCCTTAACTTTTTCATAGACTGGGCAGCAGGACCAGTAAGCTCGTCCTTTCGGTAGTCCCCCAGCTTGTTCACTAGTCCATACTAAATATTAAATGTATTAGAGTTGTTTTTGTTTGACTGGATTTTGTTTGTAGTGCGGTGACTCCAGCAGTAATGCTCATCAGGAAGCTTGTTGCAGTCTTGGAGTCAATAGAGAGATTACCGATGTTCTTGTATGATACACCAGGATCAAGCTATGGGCTACAGGTAAGAATGTCATCGCTACTATGAGCATGCCCTCTGTTGGGGACAGCTTTTGGAACCATTTAGCTACACTTGCAGTTGTCTTTATTCACAAGGATAAAGACAGGCACTGATATCATTGGATGCAGTGGCGGGTTGATAAGTGGTATCTTTCCTCGCCTTCCACCTCTAGGACCTTGATTCGGATCACACCAGGGCACGATTGAACTGGGTTTTCAGTCCCGACCTTATAGCAGGTTTCCCTGGAATAGTTCTCTGGGGTTCACTCCCACATCTAAAACCAAACTTCCTTCCCAAACTGAAACTTCCTTCCATTGGGTCCTTGGCTAGTATGCTGATTAAGTTGCCTTTTTTGAGAGTACTTTGGTTCACAACCAGAACAAATGAAAACAAATTAATTAAAAAAAATAATTTTTTAGGGTATGTACTCCAGGGGATGGATCTTATAAAGAAGACATTACATGTAGGTGGTCCACAAATCCTAGACGGAAAATGCTCATCATGATTTATATATATTTATTTATATATATTTTTGTTTAGGTCTTGACGAGGCGGTTGAGGTTTCGTCTAGAGAGGGCATCTGGAGAAGCGTCTCTGATTGACCGCACCGGGCGGACACTCAAGATGGAGCCACTGACCACCGTAGCTAGCCTGGAAAGATACCTGCTGAAAATGGTAAGAAGAGAACGGACACCTCATCCAAGATTTCAATCGTCTCAATAAAAGTTTAAGTGTTAGAACCGTTTGATTAGCAACAATATGTAGTTCTGATATAATTTATGGAATTTGAGGCATTGCATGGTGAGGTATCAATATATATTTGGTTGTGTTCTGTAGAGAACTGTCTTGCTATATACTCTACTATCGGGGAGTAGATTTTCAGAATTTGGGAGGCTTGTTGGTTCTGAAAAGAATTGTCCTGCTTTTTAACTAAGGTACTACATGTCCTTGGGCGAAGTAGGAAACCTTTTAGCTTTTAGTGGATCCATATCAACTTGACTGACACGAAGTGAGTTCTTACTTGGTCTCAATGTTTCAACCAGCTTGCTCTAGTCATCATCAGGAGACTGTTCTGATGTAGCACTTTTATCATATCCGATGGGCATCTCAAAGTGCTAAGCATTGTTTCCTGCCGGATATGCAGAGCTACTGAACTATTTGAAATTGGACTGTTACTTACAATGTTTGTGACTGTGTTCTTTTTGTCAGGTTGCCAAGCAGTGGTACGACTACGAACGTTCTAGCTTTGCCTTCATCAAGAGAATGAAGGAAGGTTCTGCAACCACCTTCAGACATACTCACGACTTTGATGAGAATGGAATTATCTACTGGATCGGAACTAATGCAAAGTAAGTATGTCGTAATTGCACTGGAAGCTTTGTCATTGCAATTTGTTGTTGTTGAGGTGTCGCCGTCTTCTTTGAACTGCGTCACATGTCATTTTTACACTCGTGTGACTATCACGATCCGCTCAAGAAATATAAAAAAAGTTGAGATCAAATAAACATCCTTTTCCAAGACTTTTAATTTTGTTTCACTAATAATAAGCACATTATTTGTGTATTTATTATAAAAGCTGAAACAAATTTGATACAAATTGAGTGAGTATTTTTGTTGTCCAGATTTTGTCATTAAGATATAATTTATGTCAGAAAAAAAACATGTTTTTGTGTTTGAATGTTTCCTCATTCCGATATGCACCCGACTTGCACAGTCTATAGGTGGCTTCAGATGTGAACTTGAAAACAATGTGTTGAAACTTTAAGCAATATCGTCTCTAATGCCATTGTCATATTAAACAATGTGTATTTTGTAACCCAAGTATTTCATAGTACTAAAATGCTAACTGCCCTTAATCCCTAGGACTGGATATGAGTGGGTGAATCCAGCCCAGTATGGCCTGGTAGTGGTCAATTGCTCAGAGGGACGCACCCTTCCTTACGGCCGACTGGAAGACATCCTAAGCAGAGACACATCAGCTTTGAACTGCCACACCAATGATGACAAGTAAGTTGGATCGGAGATGTATGTAAGACCCTGCAACATTTATCAACAATTTTTGTAGGCCTATTACAGCCATAGACCTTATCACAAATACTCGGTACTCGCACATCAGGCGTGGAATGAGGTGCATGCTGGTCTAGCTAGCCAAGTTTGATCACTAGCTAGACCAGCATGCATTTCATTCAACAGTTAGCGCTTGGGCAATGGGTATTTTCAAAAAGGTCTGTGCCACCCCTAGGTGCTTGTATGCCTGGTGCCAGTGTCATAGGGAAATCTGTGCCCCCGGAGATTCTGTCCCCCATACGGGAAATTAACCAGGGCTGGAGGAGGGTTCATAAGAGGGCGCTATCAGAAGAAGTTTGTGCGCAGTTCGCCGTACATGTACATGTAGGGGGTCAGAATCTTTTGCCACACCGGTTCTAGTGTTCTGTTATCTACTTGAACATTCCTCTTGTTTTAACATCGCCTGCACTGAAATATCTATTGACGGTGGGAGATGCACCAGTCCAGGGTAGTTTTCCTTTAGGATTACCTAACTTAAGATTCAAGCACTTCATACATGTAAAGCTAGGCTTAAATGTCGTACTAAAGCCATGTGATGGAAGATTGTCGTTTTCAGCACACACAACACCACAGATAATATGGGGCAGTCGGGTTGCAGGGGCAGTCAGGTTGGCTCAGTGGTTTCTGTCCCTGCCTTTCACCTCCGTGGACCCCGGTTTGATTCCCGGCCTAGAGCCTTGCATGTGGCCTGGGTTTTTCAGTTCCTACCTGACTGCTTGAGTTTTTCCCTACAGAGGTTTTCCTCCCACGCCTAAACTGATATTTCGTCATTGTCTTCTCTACAAAAAATTAGTGAGATGTTTCCATTAGGATGATTTGCTGACTATACAATGCAGATTTAATACATGTTTATTTACTTTTTATACATCTTTTTATCCGACAGGAAAGCATGGTTCTCCATTGATCTTGGCCTTTGGTTTGTCCCGTCCGCCTACACTTTGCGTCACGCCAGAGGCTACGGGCGATCAGCCTTGAGGAATTGGTTATTCCAAGTATCCAAGGACGGCCAGAACTGGCTGACGTTGATTACTCACTCTGATGATAGCTCACTCAATGAACCGGGGTAAGAATAACAATTAGGCAGACAGATAAAGACTACATGTAGGGCCCAGTTATAATCATCTACTTACTTAATATTAGTGGCTTCTCATATTGTGGCACTCATATCCGTCACTCAGTGACACTCAAGGTGCTTCAACATTTAGTATTTTACGTAAGGTATGTGGGACTACATTTGAACTATAGAACTTACTCCTTTTATGTACATGTACATAGCACCATTTAATGGTTTACAAGATGCTGTGGCGCCATATGCTATCGTTCAGACCATGAACACCGGGGCGAAACCCCTTCTCTTTAAGAAAAGTGCACCTGGTTCTTTTACGTGTGTTACAAAACACAGGACCAATCGTTCTACGTCCCATCCGAAGGACGAAGCATCAAGGTTAATTGTCTTGCTTAAAAACTGAGACTGTTTATGTGGCAAAGTTGGTGTCAGTAATTGTCTTAAGTAGCAAATGAAGTCTGGTTGTTTGGACCTTTAAGGACACAGATGTCTCAACTGAGACTCAAACCCACACTCTGCTTATACTTCAACCCTTTGTAACTTTGGTCAACTGAACTCTGACCTCCTCTTTCTCATAATTCTGCCCAGTTCTCTTCTTACCTCTCAAAGTTTCAAACCCTACTTGTGTGTTTTTGTTAACCTTGCAGTTCAACAGCCACCTGGCCCCTGGAGCCTTCTAAGGATGAGAAGCAAGGATGGCGCTACATCCGACTGCAACAGACCGGCAAGAATGCTAGCGGACAGACACACTACCTGTCACTCTCTGGTTTTGAACTATATGGAACTGTCACTGGCGCTATAGAGGAATCACTCGGCACTAGTAAGTCATCCTTTTAAGAGAAATACATGATGAGTCATTACCCGTTATCCCCCCCCCCAATTAAAAGAAAGGGGTTGGATTTTGTTGTTTTGCAATCTAACACATTTTAATTAGGCCTGTGGCAGATCCGCTAAAGACGATGTGACCTCTGACGTTACTCGAAAACCATAACATGATTCGTGCGCATACCGCCGGGCAAAACCATTGTGTTTTGGCAGCCAGCTATAAAGTACATGCAATATTACCATGACTTTGCGTCTTTTTGCCCGGCGAAACATGACATGTACAGTGTTTTGTCAACAGAAGGCGGTTTGAAAGTAAACATAGGTCACATCGTCTATATGCACACACTCAAGTATGGTAACGCACAAAAGAGGCATCAAGTCAAAGAGAAACTGGTCCCCTCTCATTCTTCTTTGATCTTGTGATATTTTCTAACTGTGCACAGTTCAGTGTGACTGTGTAAAAACATGATTCATTTGAAATGGAATCACGGCAAAATACTTAAATTTTCTTGCAAGTGCCCGCATACGAGCGCTCAAAAGTTTTAACAAGCGTGCATGCAAAGTTAGTGACGGGAGGTAAATGCAAGAGGCATCAATACGACGCGCTGCCCATGGTAGTGAGGCTGGTCTTTTGCAAGCTCTGGGATAATATCACAAACAATCATGATAAATACAACCAATATAAAAAACTTTAATTGTCTTTGCAATCCTATTGATATTTGTGTTCCTCATTGATTTGACAGGCAAGGCAGCTAAAGACACCGAGGCGAGTGCACGTAAGCAACGCCGCTTGATCAGGTCACAGGTATTGAGACAGATGGTAACAGGCATCGGCCGTGGACGAGGAATGGACTGGAAATGGCGCGAGCAAGAAACGCAACTACTGGAGGGTGTAGTTTTAGCTGAACACAGAGAGGGTAAGAGACAATTCTTCATTTTGTAATCAAACATTTTTTGGGAACTACGGTTCTGAAGCAGATTGCTTTCAAGGCAGTGGACACTATCGGTAACTACTCAAAATAACTATTATCATAAAACCTTAATTGGTAACGAGTAATGGGGAGAGGTGGATAGTATACAACATTGTGAGAAACGGCTCCCTCTAAAGTGAAGTAGTTTGCGAGAAAGAAGTAATTTTTCTACGAATTTGATTTCGAGACCTCAGATTTAGAATTTGAGGTCTCGAAATCAAGCATGTGAAAGCACACAACTTCGTGTGACCAGGGTGTTTTTTTTCTTTCATTAATATCTCACAACTTCGACCACCAATTGAGCTAAAATTTTTACAGGTTTGTTGTTTTATGCATATGTTGAGATACACCAAGTGAGAAGACTGGTCTTTGACAATTACCAATAGTGTCCAGTGTCTTTAAGGATTATATCTCATCTTACTACTGTTACTCCATGTACATCAAGTTGACAATGTACATAAACACACTGTATTGCTACTTGTTGTAGGTGTTATTTTGGTTTTTTATTTGTCTATTATAAAGCTGTTTCACTTTTTAGGCTGTTCCTTGCAAGCCCCACTTTTTGGAATAGTGCTTCCGTAATTCATATATATTGACTTTACTTTTTCCTTTCTTGATAATGATATGTGGAAATAACCGTTGCTTTGAATTGAACTGAATTGAATTGAATTGAATTAAATGGACCCTTCCCATGAAATATGCTTATCACATTCACGCATGCGTACATACCCTGTTGGTTGGCAAACGCCATAGAGTTGTGCACTAAGGAGACGCGCAATCGCGTCTGCGTCACGCACCCATTAGCCATGTACAAAACAGCGCGATGTTCCCTCATTTTGCCAACCAAAACGTTAGTGCGCACGCGCTATGTGCAATTTACATATTTCATCTGAAGGGTCTATTGACGGAAACCTTAGAGAGGCCCAACCCTCAAAAACATAAAAGTATTACCAAATAACACTCAAAGCATTTTGGGCCACAAAAGCAAGTCTGATTTCACAGATTATCAGGTGCAGAGAAGAGACCCAAGGTTGTGACTGAAGTAGTTCATGCAAGTTGAATTCAGTCAATGTAGCTTGAATATTACCGGTTTGAAAACAAAATATGCAGATGGCATCATTCTATGCATTAGTAATTTCAATAAATAGTAAATGGCCTGAGGTTTCTCTGGGAGTCTTTCACAAAGGCTTGAAGACTCTGCTAGAGTCAAAATGTCAGGCCATTAAAGGGAAGGTGCATGTTTGGTAATTGTCAAAGACCAGTCTTCTCACTTGCTGTATCCCAATATAAGCATAAAATAACAAGCCTGTGAAAATTTGAGCTCAATTGGTCATCGAAGTTGCGAGAAAATGATGAGAGAAAAAACACCCTAGTTGTTTGAATTTTTGTGCTTTCAGATAGGAATAAAATACTTTTTGCTAGAAGTCTTTTATTATTTTAGTGAGAAATTACCTCTTTCTCAAAATCTATGCTACGTCAGAGGGAGCCATTTCTCACAATGTTTTATAATGTCAACAGCTCTCCAATGTGTGTTACCAAGTCAATTTTTAAGTTAATATTTGTTTTGAGTAATTACCAAACGTGTACCTTCCCTTTAACAAATGTTTGCATTTATACCATAGGTCCTTTTGGTTGGTAAGCAGTTTCCAGCAGCTAATTCTATTTTCTCATAAGTAATTTCTTAACGATCCTGTCTGACTGGATTTATACCTTATAGCTGTGGTAGCATCTAGCAGTAAACACACAACGTCAAGCAGTGACCAGACCTCTGGAGATAAAACCCCAACAGATAAAGGCCCGGCAGTAGGCGCTACAGGAGGATCAGGGACATGCCTAGTAAACAGGAAGAGCAGCTCTACCCCAAGCTTAAATGAGTCCGCTGTAGGGTCACACAGACCGGCACCTAAAGGTAAGCTGCACATTACTCCATACAGTCTTAGACCTTGAACTTCGCTCAAGAAGGGACACAGCCATTTTTCCTTTGGTAAGGGGCACATCTATGAGGAAAATGTCTGATTAATAATAATAATAAAAATTACAACATTTATAGAGCGCTAAATACGGATGTTTTTAAGCGCTATAACCAGATTGACAGAACAGATGGGTTTTAAGTTGAGATTTGAAAGTGTCCAATGAAGGAGCTGCTTGAATGTGGGTGGGTACATGTACCTTGTTCCAAAGTGTTGGAGCTAAGACTGAAAAGACCCGATCGCCAAAGCGTGTCATGGTGCGGGGTCCCGGGGAAAGCTGGAAATGAGCGATTGAAGAATAGCGAAGGCGTCGGGTAGCTGATGAAAGTGAAGAAGAACGAAGGGCTATGAGGTCTTGGAGATATACCGGAGCCAAATTATTAACAGCTTTATACACAAGAAGAAGAATTGGAACTTTGCAAAAACACAGGGCACCACAGCATTTCACTGTGGGTGCCGTGGCTTATTGCAAAGCCTGCACTCTAGTACTCTAGTAGATGTTTGCTGGGATTATTTATGCTAGGAATCAAGGCCTCACTAAGCCAACAAAACCAGAAGCCCCGCTTTCCCTACCCTGAACATCTGACGTCACACTTTGAGGCTTGTGAATTACGCTAGAAATCTGCCTTGAGCCTACGTCAATCCCCGTTAATAAGCACCTTTGACCTCGCATTAATTTTACATGGAGATTCGCAGGCGAATGGTACAACAAATGCACGCTGCTGCATGCAAAGGACAGAAAGTGCAGCTGCCAAACATCACCTCAAAACACAGATATAGAAAGCTCACGTCACTGCACGTTTGTCCAATGAATCCATTGTATCAAATGAAATCACTGGTTCTGTAAAACCAATACCTGTCATTTTCCATGCAGATAAAGAACTCTGAAAACTCTTGTAATAGTGTAGCAAATCCTTATAGAGAGTATCAATATTGCTTTCAGATCGTGATCATGCCTCGACCTCTGACCTGACTGCGAGCATCAACATGGCAACCTCAATGGTTGAGACTGCCCTTATGTCGGCCAGCCGAGGGGGTTTGCTCAGTGGATCGGAGGACATCGCTGAGAGTCCAGAGCTAGCAGCTGAGATGGAGCAAGCCGCGACCGCCATGAATGAGTGCAACGCAGCCAATAAACAGCCTCCACCTATTACTGGTAAGTGGCGTGAACCTTGATATCAATACTAAGAAGATCAGGGCTCGATTTCACAAAGCAGTAGAATCCATCGTAAGACAAATATGTCAGTATCACTGTAGTGATTTGTAATGTCACATCACACTTACTTAGCAACTACGATTGATTTGAAGTTAAGATCAATCTTAGCTATTTGTGAAATTGGCCCCAGGGCCTGGTTTCATTGCTTAAGCAGAAAATATTGCTTTACAATTTTCTGCTAAGCGCAAATGAGCAGGGGCCAATTTTATACAGCATGTGAGCACACAAACGTGCTTGAGGAAAGTATTACTCAACAGAAACAGGTTACCAGGCAATTGATTAATTTGCTTAGCGCAGATGAGCAGGGCCCAATTCTATAAAGCGCGTAAGCACACAATCGAGCTCAGCACAGACAATGATTACCTAACAGAAACAGGTTAACAGGGTAAACATTGTTGTGACTGGTGCCCAACTAAATTTTTGCTTAGCAAAGAAACCTTTTCAAGCAGTTATTTCTGCTTAACCAGGGTACCAGTCACAAGAAGTAATTATGACATACTAGTTTGGCTGGTAACCTTATTCTTATTTTTGTGACATGTATGCTTAAGCAGCTCCATTAAATCTTGCCCACATCCCTTGATGAGTGAAATAAATCCAAGGGTTGGGTTGGTTTCTTTTTTTTGCATTAATCAGAGTTTGCCTATGCCTTGATCTAA
Source organism: Asterias rubens (assembly GCF_902459465.1). Taxonomy (NCBI): domain Eukaryota; kingdom Metazoa; phylum Echinodermata; class Asteroidea; order Forcipulatida; family Asteriidae; genus Asterias; species Asterias rubens. The sequence goes on from NC_047062.1 coordinate 30,766,230, forward strand.
CTGAGTGACATTAAGTGGTGCATGTCATTTTGTGCATGTACAACATATGTTTACTCCACACAGTCTGTGTAGATCTTTATCACAATTTGTTGTCGCTTACAAATACAAATGATGCTTTATGTAGGTGAAATAGTCTGGCGCCTCACTAACTCTACTACATGTATAAGGAACCAGACAAGAAGGCTGTCAATGCTATTGTGCATGTATATAGGGGTTTTTTCAAGTAGAAAGAAAACCGCTGTAGTACATGTAAGATATATTCTTAGCCCTCCTACTGTTTGGCCGTTTAATAGATTGGTTTTGAATGACAGATGAACTATGCCATGATGCAGTATGATATCATGTGAATATATGCATGATCTACACAGTACACACATTTGCAGTTAGTTCTTTGCACAGTGGTGTTATGTGCACTGTGGTATCATCATACCTTGCATTTGAATGGTTTTATGTGGCTCCAGTAGATTGCCTGCATTGTGTACCCCAACACCATTTTTATTGGTCAACGTGCTGGAAAATGGAACCAAAAGTAGGAGGGTTAATGCACAAAGTCAAGCCAACTTGTGATAAAGATCGATTGGCACTTAAAATAAACTGACAATAATGTCCCAATGACACATCCTAACATTTGATTTTGCAATGCACTAAAAGTGTTCCTTCCCCCCGTGCCGTCCCCTTCCTTAGGTGTCCCAGCCTCCACAACACCCACCACAACCACCACCAGTACCACAAGCAGTATGAGCGTGAGCGTGCCCAATCTATCCAGCACCCGGGACGTCGTGGCGGGCCTGATGGAATCGTTCCCGGCCCTCATGCGCCGCAGCGGCAGCGGGGGCAGCGGGAACACCGTGCTCTCCGGCCGCGGGACCAACTTCGCCTCCAGCTTTGTCAGGTTCCCGCTGTCGTCTGGACTATCTAGCAGTGAGTAGAGGGCAGGGGATCTGACTTTCAGGGGGGCCAGTTTTCATAGAGCTGCTAAAGCACAGAAACTAGCTTAGCACAATCAAAATAAGTTAACCAGCCAAAAAAGCATTCCACCATGTACCATTTCTGGCTGGTATCCCGCTTACTTTGGCTTAGCAGAAAACTGTTAAATTAAGCAGCTCTATGAAATTGGGCACAGGATCCATTTTCACAAAGCTGTTTAGCAGAAAACCCTGCTTCACAACAAAGCAAACTTAATGTAATTTGGCCGGTAACCTGTTTCTGCTAAGCAATACTATTCTGTGCTTAGCAAGTTTTTGTGCTGACAGGCTTTATGAAATTGGGCCGAGATAGTTTTTTTTAACAATGTGCACACCGAACTAAAATCACACTCAACTGTTTATGGTGGAACTATCCTTATCCTGCTTAGCATAGTTGCAATAGTCCTGCTGCTCTTTGCAATAGCTTAAAGGGTTATGGTACTTTTTGCACCGCGCAAAAAACAAAAGTCCGTAGATTTACATTTAACTTACATTTAATGATGATAGAAAGCTTCCCTTAAGCTTTATGAAGTTTGCCCCGGTACTTACCCGCATGACTGGTCCATTGACATGCACTATTGCATGTGCATGCTGTTTTGCTAAGACCTCCATATTGGAAGTTCATCCTTGAGTCGATGGATAGTCTTTAAGGATTTGAAACTTTGCATGGTTGAAGTATAATTAGGTGAGGTATTGTGAAATTGGTAAACACCATGTGACTAGTGTTGGTTCTGAAAAGAACAGGTTGTTGATAACTCAACTTTCTCCTGAAGTTGATCAGATCATACTGATCGAAAAGTTGAGTTGTCAACCACCGGTTCTTTTTAGAACCAATACTACGCAAGTGAGATTTACAGATATTGTTACCGCAAACTGCACCTAAGGATAGTCTTTTAATAGTTAATTTTTATTTGTCAGCATTCAAGCGCAGCCTTAAGACTAATCTGTTCAATCTGTGGTTTTATCAACCACCACAGGATCTTGCTAGCAACTGGTGCCTTTGAATGGTTTCCAGATATCGTGCGCCTTATAAATGTTATGGTATTATTAACTTAATGTTCTTGCGTTCTTACAGGTAACTTCCTCAGCAGTGCGCAAAGCGCCCCCAACCTACCAGCGGCCACCACATCCTTAGCCAACACCACCAGCGCCACAGCGACCGTCGCGTCTACCCTCAGCTCTGTCCTGGCCACCAGCATGACGTCCAACTCCAGTGAGAGCGACAACGAGTTCCTTGAGAATTGCCGCGCCAGCTCGCTCCTCGCCGAGTTGGAGGACGATGAGTTCTGTCCGGAGCCTGAAGAGCTGGACGATGAGAATGAAGACGACAGCGAAGGAGACGATTATGAAGACTGTACGGTAAGTATCTGCAAAGTTAAGGACAGGTATTGGCTCTATATGTATACACATGTAAATCAGATTTAACTGCGAATCTCCAGAACCATAAAAGCCATGTGACATGATGGGAGGTCAAAGGTAATTATGTACATGGGCTCAACGGCAGATCTCTGGTGTAGTTCACAAGCCTCGAAGTGTGACGTCAGATGTTCTGGCTACTGTACCCGTTGCCTGACATCCAGTTTGGGTTTTTTATTTTTTATTTTATGCAAGTTCTCCTCAAACAATAACTCTTAATAAGGGGTTAAAAGAGAAAAACGTTTAAGAAGAAAGTAACTCAGGGGAGCTAAAGGTAACTGATATTCTTCATATATCATTGCCAACTGGTTTAGAGCATTAAATTCAAGTTCTGGTGGTTAAGTCATCAGTGTGTGGGTTCGAATCCCAGTTATTACACTTGTGGCTTTGAGTACTTGTGTCTTGGAGCACTTGTGTGTTTGAGCACTTGTGTCTTTACTTTAACTGCTTCTCTTTACCCAGGTGTAAAAATGGTACCTGCAAGGGTAGAGAGTGATATTGATAATGAAGTTGATTCAGACGTGGTTTTATATTAGAAAAGATGAAAGCACCTCAATGTTTGTGCCCTAGGAGGAAGAGGATTACGATCCGAGAGGCAGTCGAAGAAGGACCTGGGATGATGAGCACGTCCTGAAGAGACAATTCTCAGCCCTCGTACCGGCCTTTGATCCACGTCCAGGTAGAACCAATGTACAGCAGACAACGGACCTAGAGATCCCACCACCAGGTAGGTCTAATTCTACCCCTAAAGCTTGGTTCATACCTCCTGCGAATGGAAATGCGATACGAATTTTGATGTCACAAATTCAAAACAATTAATTCACGTCAGTTGACTAAACATTCGTTGCAAAAGCAGCCATGTGTGATCAAAATTCGCTTCACATTCACATTAGCTGGAAGTATGAGCTGGGCTTTAGAAAGCAGTGCAGTCAGCTAGAGCATTCGACCACATACTAAAAACTACACTGGCTACCTGTCAATTGGTGAATTCCATTGAAAATAATCCTACTCAAGTTCAAGGCACTACATGGTTCAGCTCTACCCTATATACACAATCTGTTGACACCGCGTACTACTAGACCAGGCCTGAGATCTACCAGCAATACGCTTTATGTTCCTCAACTCCTATATTGGGCATGGCAGGCCTTAATTTTTGTTCTAGAAGTGGCACAGCAATTGTCCTCTATCTAGTTGGGGGCACTTCTATGAGTAAATTTTTAATTTTTTTTAAGGGCACCACTGCAAATGCTGTGGGTGCCGTGGATTATTTTGAGGCCTGGCATGGTCTAGGGACCTTTTAGCACTGACCCAATAATAATTGTTGACCTTTTTTTTAATGTGTACTCGTTGCCTTTGTAGGATCTCCAGATACATCCTTCAGGGAGGATGGTGACTCCACTCCGTGCCCTCATCTTGCTCTCTTCATCAGAGGACCAGGAATCCCAGGGGTAGGTTTAATTGTTCAGATTGGTGTGTCGTGGACGAGTGGATAAGAACACTGGACTGAAAGCTCTGGTGTTTCTGATCGACAGAGTGTGGGTTCAAGTCCTGATCGTGGTTCTTGTGTCCTTTAGCAAGACACTTAACCACTATTGCTACATCCTTCAGATGTGTCGTAAAGTTGATGTCCGGCGTTGTGAAATGCATGTAAAAGAACCCAGTGCACTTATTGACAAGAGAATTCCAGATAAAATGATTTACAGGACGCTTGCAACCGCTACCGTCTTAATAATAAGAAAGCTTACAGATTGCAATTAGATTTTTAGGGGGGGGGGTGGTCATTACCAAGCAACAACCCTTCCTTTAAGCACGTTATACGCGGTACTTTGCAAAGTCCCGGGGTCGATTTCACAAAGAGTTATAGGACTAGTCGTAACACAGGACTAGTCCTAGGAAACTTTAAGACTGATCCTAAGTTAGGACGAGTTACTTGTCCTAACTCAAGATAAGACACGTCCAACTTTTATGTCCCTGTAAAAACAAATCCACAGGCATATTATTCCAGTGGGATACGAACCCGCGACCTTTGGCATACTACAATTAGATGTCTTACTTCTAGAGGCAGTTGAAATCCCTTTTTTTAAGCAGAGGGCACCGCAATGATTGAATAGATAATAATTTTGCATCAGGGTTTAATGAATATTATTTTTATTGGCTTTTTTACACCATGTTTTTAGTTGGATTTTCCTGATTTCTTGATTCCATTTTGCAGATTCCAGAGACGGAAGTGTTTTGTGAGGATCCCAATTCCACAGTGTTTAAATACATCCAGATGCTGTATCAAAACACACCAGCCGGAACTAAACAGGACAAACTACGTCGTATATGGGAACCTACTTACACGTAAGAAATAATTACAATCTATACCTTTGTTTTTTGGAACCGTTTGATTGTTTTAGTCCTATATAAATGTACAGTAGATGTCAATACCCAGAAAACTCGAGGCGGTTACTCAAGTTCTGTAATTGAGTGTCGTTTCAAATCCTGGCATGGTCTGCCATGACACTTGTGTCATTAAAGGCAGTGGACACTATTGGTAATTACTCAAAATAGTTATTAGCATAAAACCATACTTGGTAACAAGTACATGTAATAGGGAGCTGTTGATGGTATAATACACTGTGAGAAACGGCTCCCTCTGGAGTAACGTAGTTTTCGAGAAAGAAGTAATTTTCCACGAATTTGATTTCGAGACCTCAGATTTAGAATTTGAGGTCTTGAAATCAAGCATCTGAAAGCACACAACTTCGTGTAACAAGAATTTTCACAGGTTTTTAATTTTATGTATAAGTTGAGATACACCAAGTGTGAAGACTAGTCTTAGACAATTACCTATAGTGTCCACGTCTTTAAGGAATGCATGTTATAATAATTGCTTCTCTTTACCCAGGGCTACAAAGTGTAACCTGGCTTCCTGTCCCAGGAAATAGAAATATTCTCAGTCCTTTATTCTTCTCCTTTTGCTAGAATCTATAAACTGAACACATCATCAGTAAATGTAGATTCTTTTCTTGTCTTGTTTTATACAGCGTTGTGTACAGAGAGTTGAGACCTGAAGATGGATCCATGTCACTCACAGAAAACACTGAGGTAATAATGTACTTTTGATTATCAGGTTTTTTTTTTGGACCCAACAACCCACAATGACGAGAAAACCAATCTGAATTTGTTATTACTGACAATTCATAAGTACCTCAGACAGTTTCGCTATTCCTATTGGTGGAGAGCGCGTCACGTGGGGGTGTTTAAACCGTTGATAATGAAAAAGGTGTTTATGAATGGGAATCAAAGTGTGTTAAATCGGTTTTCAACTAGTGGTTTAAACCCGCTGAGGCCTGGTTCTTGATAATTTACCTCGACTTAGTCTCGGTAAAATTATCAAGAACCAGGCCTTGTTGGGATTAAACCACTAGTTGAAAACCTCTTCACCACACATTGATTCCCTTATTATACCTCATGTATAGAGTCCTCTAATCTGATTGGTTAAAACGGAGTCATGGAAGTGCTATGCCCGCTTTTTTTATTTAGATGACGTCATAGTTGACTATGATCGTGGCATAGTCAATCGACAATGCCCGCCCTGAAAATAACAGTCGCAAATAGGTCATTTGTGTGTACTGATAATGATATGTGCATGTGCAACTAGCGTTCCGTGTCGCGACCTTTCTTCACAGACAACCTTTTACCGTTGTCAGTTTTGTTGAAGAAGAATCTTTATTCGATATATAAAAGAAATATTGACTGCTTATTAATCGGGGCACAGTTAAAATTATAGGCCCTCGATGATGTCAAAACCATGGCTATGTCCTCAGCTTTGCTTAGGGCATAGTAATGGTTTTGACATCACCTTAGGCCTATAATTTTAACTGTCCCCCCATAGCAGTTAGTATTTCCATATTAATTACTCCTAAGATTAAAAATCAAGGCTTCTTGTTTGAAATATCAAGATGGTTTGATATGAAAACAGAGAACTAACTGTTTTTCTGATCTTGTCATTCAGGGTCGTTGGTCAATCCCATTTGTGGACCGCCATCTGGGTTCAGACACCCTACCTAAGACTGAGTTAGTATCGTATCTGCAACACAATGGGGATGTGCACTTCCTAAGACGCTGGAAGCTGACGGGGGCAGCGAAGAATATACGCAAGACCCGGAACTGCTCTCAGCTCATTGCTGCTTACAAGGTTAGTGTTGGGAAGTCATGTTTATCATCGGGCTGTCATGACTCGAGTGGTTTTAGAGCTTTGAATTCAAGTTCTGGTGGTTGAATCATCGAGTGTGGGTTAGAATCTCGGTCATGACACTTGTGTCCTTGAGTAAGACAACTAATAACCAATATTGCTGCGTCCTTCGGATGGGATGTAAAGTCATAGTTCCTGTGTGTTGTGTAATGCACATAAAAGAACCCAGTTACACTTATTGCTAAGAGAAGGGGTTTGCCCTGGTGTTCCGGCAGTGGGTGCTGAATGCGCCCACAGCATCTTGTCCACCCTTATAAGGTGCTACATAAATATGGTCTCATAATTAAACAAAATCAAAAACCTGTCTTGGACAATTTCTGTCAGTAGATACGTCGTTATATAAGACAGTGTATTATTTAATATTATATTGCCAATCTTGTGGTTTCCATATCAGGTTTCCATGCTTTTGGTCCTCGTCAATGTTTCAATCCAATATCCTTCACTAATCCAACCCCCTTGTCTGATTTCAGGAGTTTGTACACCTTGGTCTAGCCAAGCCAGCTCACAAGCGAAGCAGACATGGTTCCAATCACTTCCTGGGTGATCTAGACTGTGGCGGACCCTCGGTCTACCCGTATGACCCTTCTGCATCTACAGTCAGCGATGTACTACAGCTTGTTAGGATCCTATATGCAATCGCTAGTGACGTCAGCAGCATCAGTCTAAGAGGTCAGTCAAACCCACACCAACAACAACAAGTAGTATTCATTTGGGTTTTTACCCATATACACCGATGTGTGTTAGACCTTTATACTCAATACTTACCCGAGTTCTTAAGTTCTGTGAAAACAATCACTGGTATATTACTCGGGTGGGATTCGAACCCACAACCTTTGCATCTAGAGCAGTGTCTTACCAACTAGACCACCGAGATTGCCCGGTACCTAGAGGCAGTTTGAATCCTATATTTAATATTTTTAACATCTTAAGCAAAAGTAGCTAAGCACATCAAAATAATGCTTACTAGAATAAAGTAACCAGCCAAAATACCATGCCACATGTATGTACAATTTGTCACTGGTGTCCTGCTTTTTTTCGCTTAGCAAACAAACTTTCTGCTTAAAGCAGCTCTTTGAAATTGGGCCCTGGTTGTTAGTTGGATTAATCTGTTATTGCTGTGTAAAGAGTCAACCCACACCAACAACTGGGCCCAATTTCATAAACCTGTTTAGCAGAAAATACTGCGTAGCAAATTTCTTTGCTGAGCAAATATTGAACGGGGCTCTAGTTACAACAATGTAATTTTATGGAATTTTGGCTGGTAACCTGTTTCTGCTGAGCAATATTTTGCTATGCTTAGCGATCCTGCTCCCTAGTCACTGATAAAGTTCAAGGTGAATCCCCCAAGAGTTAACTGTCTTGTTATCTGTCACAGGTGGAGACTACCACTACTATAATGTGTCACCAGAGGAATTCTGCAGTAAAAAGATCACCAACAAGCTGGTACAGCAAGTTCAGGTTAGTACAGCTTGTTAAAGGGTGTGGGTAGTTTTGTAAATGTATGACACAAAACATTAGTGTACACAGATTTATATTAAACTTACTTGGTTTGAAGATATTGATGGTAGTGTGCTTCCCTTAAATATTACATGTTGAAGTGCTGTAGTGTTTGAGAAATGAATACAAAAAAATTAACAAAAACTTTTTTCGTCTCAGTGAGACGAAAAATATTTCAGCATGTCAAGGGGTTTACACGACTCTCCTGAAACCACTACTCTGTTCCTTTCTCTTTTTTTCTCAAAAACTTGACAACTATTGAAGCTGAAACTTCTACAGGTAAATTAAATCACATACAACTTCATTCACATTGAGTAGGGATTAATGTCATGGCCAAAAACTTGATCTACAAAACCCTTGAATTAGATGTTCAAGTTGAGATTATTGCAAGGTTTCTTCACATGTCCCTGAACCTGTATATGACGACATACTTCCCTTATCTTCCTTTAGGACCCTCTGGTGCTAGCGAGTCTAGCATTGCCTACTTGGTGTGAGAAACTCACCAGAAGATGCCCCATGCTATTCCCGTTTGAGACTAGACACCTGTTCTTCTCATGTACAGCGTTTGGCGTATCAAGGTAAGATCAGGGCCCAACTGGAGACTTTCGAACACTAGGGGGCAGCAGACTTGCCAGGTAAACTTTTATTGGATACCTAGCACATTTTCAACAGCAATGAATTTACCTGGTAAGTCTACCGCCAGCTAGCATCCCATGAAGTCTAACCATTCATAAAGCTTGCTAGGCACACAAACTTGCTTAGCATAAAAAAATTGTGTCTCTTAGGGGTACCAGTTAAAATACCATGTAATGCTGATGTTTATGGCTGGTTCCCTTGTAATTAGTTGTGTTGACCATGCAAAGTTACAAATGTACACGGTGCTACACCAAACCTTACAAGATTGTTTCTGGACCATGCAAAGTTTCAAATCCATTTTATCAATTGATTTTACATAGAGCCATTGCCTGGCTTCAAGAAAAGCGCGATGCTAGCTCTGAGAGAGTCCGTACACCAAGCACTCGCAGGGATGACCAGCATGAGTTCAGAGTTGGCAGGTTAAAGCACGAGAGAGTCAAGGTACCACGCAGCGAGCAGCAACTATTGGAGTGGGCCATCAACGTCATGAGACTCCACAGCAGACGCAAGTCCATTCTGGAGGTCAGTTCATTCGTCGAGAGACTCACAAAGTTTCTTGAGTAGTGTTTTTGCTTTGATCTGTAGAGGATGTTTGCCATACTACCTTGTCCATTAACTGTTATGACCCCCCTTGGTGTGATTTGTCAATTTCGTTTTTTTTCATTTCGAAAAGGGTATGCCTGGAATAAAAGATAACTACAGGCATCCAGCTTTTTGCAAAAATAACTCATTAAGCTATGTAACATGCATTCTATTACTTCTGCCTTAATCTGATTTCACCGATAACTTAACCACCAGAACTTGAATCTGGTGCTCTAAACCCTTCGGCCATGACAGCCTTTGTACTTAATTTGAGATTCCTACATATTTGCAAGAGTCATTTATGAATGGAGCTATTTAAATGATTTTCTTCAGTGTTTCTCTGTAAGATGTTTTTAGACGCTGTCAGAATATTAAAGTATTCTTTTCTGCTTTTGATTTCAGGTTGAGTTCATGGGTGAGGAAGGCACAGGTCTAGGGCCAACCCTAGAGTTCTATGCCTTGGTAGCCGCAGAACTCCAACGTAAGAGTCTCGGCATGTGGCTGTGTGATGACGAGTTTCCTGATGATATGGCTAGAGAGGTTAGTTGGTTTGTTGTCAGTTTGTTTAGACAGGAATGATATTCTCCCTACTTAAGTCTGATTTCCGATTTGTTTAGAGAAACCAGCAAAATGTTATTCAATAGCCTTTACAGTTTTTTAAAAGCCTGCAATATGTAGGTCAACTCATGAACTCAATAAAATATTCCTACTTTTTTCCACAAGCCAAACATTGTGCCTATTTAGATTATTTAAAACCAAAACAAGATGCTAGACTGGAAATCCCTCCTCCAAATGTTTAATTTGGTCCTCAATGGTCTCATTCATCATCAACAGGTTGACATCGGTGAAGGCGTTAAACCCAGAGGATTCTACATCCAAAGGATATGTGGTCTCTTCCCAGCTCCATTAGTCCAAGACAGCGAAGACATCGACCGCGTCGTTCAAGTCTTTAAGCCACTGGTTGCCAATGTTGCTTTACTTTACTTACTTGAGCAGCAGGCCTTTGGTTGGAGTCCACTGGTTGCCAATGTTGCTTTACTTTACTTTCTTGAGGGACAGACCTTTGGTGGTATGCCAGACCTTTGGTTGTATGCTACTGGTTGCCAATGTTGCTTAACTTAACTTTCTTGAGGGACAGACCTTTGGTGGTATGCCAGACCTTTGGTTGTATGCTACTGGTTGCCAATGTTGCTTAACTTAACTTTCTTGAGGGACAGACCTTTTGTTGTATGCCACTGGTTGCCAATGTTGCTTAACTTAACTTTCTTGAGCAGCAGGCCTTTGGTTAAATGCCACTGGTTGTCAATGTCGCTTAACTTTACTTACTTGAGCAGCAGACCTTTGGTTGTATGCCACTGGTTGCCAATGTTGCTTTACTTTACTTTCTTGAGCCACAGACCTTTGGTTGAATGCCACTGGTTGCCAATGTTGCCTTACTTTACTTTCTTGAGCAGCAGACCTTTGGTTAAATGCCACTGGTTGCCAATGATGCTTAACTTTACTTACTTGAGCAACATACCTTTGGTTGTATGCCACTGGTTGCCAATATTGCTTTACTTTACATATCTTGGACGACAGTTCTTTGGTTGTATGCCACTTGTTGCCAATGTTGCTTTACTTTACTTACTTGAGCAGCAGGCCTTTGGTTAAATGCCACTGGTTGCCAATGTCGCTTTACTTTACTTTCTTGAGCAGCAGGCCTTTGGTAAAATGCCACTGGTTGCCAATGTCGCTTAACTTTACTTTCTTGAGCAACAGACCTTTGGTTGTAAGCCACTGGTTGCCAATGTTGCTTTACTTTACTTACTTGAGCAGCAGATATTTATTTACTTTCTTTAGCAATAGACCTTTGGTTGTATGCCACTGGTTGCCAATGTTGCTTAACTTGACTTTCTTGACCAGCAGGCCTTTGGTTGTATGCAACTGGTTGCCAATGTTGCTTTACTTTACTTTCTTGACCAGCAGGCCTTTGGTTAAATGCCACTGGTTGCCAATGTCCCTTAACTTTACTTTCCTTACTTGAGCGACAGATGCTGGTATGCCATTGGTTCAGTGTTGTTTCTTGAGCGACAGACCTTTGGTTCTAAGCCACTGGTTGCCAATGTTGCTTTACTTTACTTACTTGAGCAGCAGGCCTTTGGTTGGAGTCCACTGGTTGCCAATGTTGCTTAACTTTACTTTCTTGAGCGACAGACCTTTGGTTCTAAGCCACTGGTTGCCAATGTTGCTTTACTTTACTTACTTGAGCAGCAGGCCTTTGGTTGGAGTCCACTGGTTGCCAATGTTGCTTTACTTTACTTTCTTTAGCAGCAGGCCTTTTGTTGTATGCCACTGGTTGCCAATGTTGCTTTACTTTACTGACTTGAGCAGCAGACCTGTGGTTGTAGTCCACTGGTTGCCAATACTGCTTAACTTTACTTTCTTGAGCGACAGACCTTTGGTGGTAGTCCACTGGTTGCCAATGTTGCTTTACTTTACTTACTTGAGCAGCAGGCCTTTGGTGGTATGCCACTGGTTGCCAATGTTGCTTTACTTTACTTACTTGAGCAGCAGGCCTTTGGTGGTATGCCACTGGTTGCCAATGTTGCTTAACTTTACTTTCTTGAGTGACAGACCTTTGGTTGTATGCCACTGGTTGCCAATGTTGCTTTACTTTATTAACTTAAGCGACAGACCTTTGGTTGTATGCCACTGGTTGCCAATGTTGCTTAACTTTACTTTCTTGAGCGACAGACCTTTGGTGGTATGCCACTGGTTGCCAATGTTGCTTAACTTTACTTTCTTGAGCGACAGCACTTTGGTGGTATGCCACTGGTTGCCAATGTCGCTTAACTTTACTTTCTTGAGCAACAGATCTTTGGTTGTAAGCCACTGGTTGCCAATGTTGCTTTACTTTACTTTCTTGAGCGACAGACCTTTGGTTGGAGTCCATGATTGCCAACGTTGCTTTACTTTATTTTCTGGAGCAACATACCTTTGGTTGTATGCCACTGGTTGCCAATGTTGCTCAACTTTACTTTCTTGAACGACGGACCTTTGGTTGGAGTCCACAGGTTGCCAATGTTGCTTAACTTTACTTTCTTGAGCAACAGACCTTTGGTGGTATGCCACTGGTTGCCAATGTTGCTGTACTTTACTTTCTTGAGCAGCAGGCCTTTGGTTAAATGCCACTGGTTGTCAATGTCGCTTAACTTTACTTACTTGAGCAGCAGACCTTTGGTTGTATGCCACTGGTTGCCAATGTTGCTTTACTTTACTTTCTTGAGCCACAGACCTTTGGTTGAATGCCACTGGTTGCCAATGTTGCCTTACTTTACTTTCTTGAGCAGCAGACCTTTGGTTAAATGCCACTGGTTGCCAATGATGCTTAACTTTACTTACTTGAGCAACATACCTTTGGTTGTATGCCACTGGTTGCCAATATTGCTTTACTTTACATATCTTGGACGACAGTTCTTTGGTTGTATGCCACTTGTTGCCAATGTTGCTTTACTTTACTTACTTGAGCAGCAGGCCTTTGGTTAAATGCCACTGGTTGCCAATGTCGCTTTACTTTACTTTCTTGAGCAGCAGGCCTTTGGTAAAATGCCACTGGTTGCCAATGTCGCTTAACTTTACTTTCTTGAGCAACAGACCTTTGGTTGTAAGCCACTGGTTGCCAATGTTGCTTTACTTTACTTACTTGAGCAGCAGATATTTATTTACTTTCTTTAGCAATAGACCTTTGGTTGTATGCCACTGGTTGCCAATGTTGCTTAACTTGACTTTCTTGACCAGCAGGCCTTTGGTTGTATGCAACTGGTTGCCAATGTTGCTTTACTTTACTTTCTTGACCAGCAGGCCTTTGGTTAAATGCCACTGGTTGCCAATGTCCCTTAACTTTACTTTCCTTACTTGAGCGACAGATGCTGGTATGCCATTGGTTCAGTGTTGTTTCTTGAGCGACAGACCTTTGGTTCTAAGCCACTGGTTGCCAATGTTGCTTTACTTTACTTACTTGAGCAGCAGGCCTTTGGTTGGAGTCCACTGGTTGCCAATGTTGCTTAACTTTACTTTCTTGAGCGACAGACCTTTGGTTCTAAGCCACTGGTTGCCAATGTTGCTTTACTTTACTTACTTGAGCAGCAGGCCTTTGGTTGGAGTCCACTGGTTGCCAATGTTGCTTTACTTTACTTTCTTTAGCAGCAGGCCTTTTGTTGTATGCCACTGGTTGCCAATGTTGCTTTACTTTACTGACTTGAGCAGCAGACCTGTGGTTGTAGTCCACTGGTTGCCAATACTGCTTAACTTTACTTTCTTGAGCGACAGACCTTTGGTGGTATGCCACTGGTTGCCAATGTTGCTTTACTTTACTTACTTGAGCAGCAGGCCTTTGGTGGTATGCCACTGGTTGCCAATGTTGCTTTACTTTACTTACTTGAGCAGCAGGCCTTTGGTGGTATGCCACTGGTTGCCAATGTTGCTTAACTTTACTTTCTTGAGTGACAGACCTTTGGTTGTATGCCACTGGTTGCCAATGTTGCTTTACTTTATTAACTTAAGCGACAGACCTTTGGTTGTATGCCACTGGTTGCCAATGTTGCTTAACTTTACTTTCTTGAGCGACAGACCTTTGGTGGTATGCCACTGGTTGCCAATGTTGCTTAACTTTACTTTCTTGAGCGACAGCACTTTGGTGGTATGCCACTGGTTGCCAATGTCGCTTAACTTTACTTTCTTGAGCAACAGATCTTTGGTTGTAAGCCACTGGTTGCCAATGTTGCTTTACTTTACTTTCTTGAGCGACAGACCTTTGGTTGGAGTCCATGATTGCCAACGTTGCTTTACTTTATTTTCTGGAGCAACATACCTTTGGTTGTATGCCACTGGTTGCCAATGTTGCTCAACTTTACTTTCTTGAACGACGGACCTTTGGTTGGAGTCCACAGGTTGCCAATGTTGCTTAACTTTACTTTCTTGAGCAACAGACCTTTGGTGGTATGCCACTGGTTGCCAATGTTGCTGTACTTTACTTTCTTGAGCGACAGACCTTTGGTTCTAAGCCACTGGTTGCCAATGTTGCTTTACTTTACTTACTTGAGCAGCAGGCCTTTGGTTGGAGTCCACTGGTTGCCAATGTTGCTTTACTTTACTTTCTTGAGGGACAGACCTTTGGTGGTATGCCAGACCTTTGGTTGTATGCTACTGGTTGCCAATGTTGCTTAACTTAACTTTCTTGAGGGACAGACCTTTTGTTGTATGCCACTGGTTGCCAATGTTGCTTAACTTAACTTTCTTGAGCAGCAGGCCTTTGGTTAAATGCCACTGGTTGTCAATGTCGCTTAACTTTACTTACTTGAGCAGCAGACCTTTGGTTGTATGCCACTGGTTGCCAATGTTGCTTTACTTTACTTTCTTGAGCCACAGACCTTTGGTTGAATGCCACTGGTTGCCAATGTTGCCTTACTTTACTTACTTGAGCAGCAGGCCTTTGGTTAAATGCCACTGGTTGCCAATGTCGCTTTACTTTACTTTCTTGAGCAGCAGGCCTTTGGTAAAATGCCACTGGTTGCCAATGTCGCTTAACTTTACTTTCTTGAGCAACAGACCTTTGGTTGTAAGCCACTGGTTGCCAATGTTGCTTTACTTTACTTACTTGAGCAGCAGATATTTATTTACTTTCTTTAGCAATAGACCTTTGGTTGTATGCCACTGGTTGCCAATGTTGCTTAACTTGACTTTCTTGACCAGCAGGCCTTTGGTTGTATGCCACTGGTTGCCAATGTTGCTTTACTTTACTTTCTTGACCAGCAGGCCTTTGGTTAAATGCCACTGGTTGCCAATGTCCCATAACTTTACTTTCCTTACTTGAGCGACAGATGCTGGTATGCCATTGGTTCAGTGTTGTTTCTTGAGCGACAGACCTTTAGTGCTCTGCGACTGGTTGCCAATGGTGCTTAACTTTATTTACTTGAGCGACAGACCTTTGGTGGTGTGCCACTGGTTGCCAATGTTGCTTAACTTTACTTACTTGAGCGACAGACCTTTGGTTGTATGCCACTGTTGCTTAACTTTACTTTCTTGAGCACCAGACCTATGGTGGTATGCCACTGGTTGCCAATGTTGCTTAACTTTACTTGCTTGAGCGACAGACATTTGGTTGTATGCCATTGGTTGCCAATGTTGCTTAACTTTACTTTCTTGAGCGACAGACCTTTGGTGGTATGCCACTTGTTGCCAATGTTGCTTTACTTTACTTTATTGAGCGACAAACCTTTGGTTAAATGCCGCTGTTGCCAATGTTGCTTTCCTTTACTTTCTTGAGCAGCAGACCTTTGGTTGAATGCCACTGGTTGCCAATGTTGCCTAACTTTACTTTCTTGAGCGACAGACCATTGGTTAAATGCCACTGGTTGCCAATGTTGCTTTACTTTATTTACTTGAGCAACAGACCTTTGGTTGTATGCCACTGGTTGCCAATGTTGCTTAACTTTACTTTCTTGAGCAGCAGACCTTTGGTTGAATGCCACTGGTTGCCAATGTTGCCTAACTTTACTTTCTTGAGCGACAGACCATTGGTTAAATGCCACTGGTTGCCAATGTTGCTTTACTTTATTTACTTGAGCAACAGACCTTTGGTTGTATGCCACTGGTTGCCAATGTTGCTTAACTTTACTTTCTTGAGCAGCAGACCATTGGTTAAATGCCACTGGTTGCCAATGTTGCTTTACTTTATTTACTTGAGCAACAGACCTTTGGTTGTATGCCACTGGTTGCCAATGTTGCTTAACTTTACTTTCTTGAGCAGCAGACCTTTGGTTGAATGCCACTGGTTGCCAATGTTGCTTAACTTTACTTTCTTGAGCAGCAGACCTTTGGTTCTAAGCCACTGGTTGCCAATGTTGCTTTACTTTACTTACTTGAGCAGCAGGCCTTTGGTTGGAGTCCACTGGTTGCCAATGTTGCTTTACTTTACTTTCTTTAGCAGCAGGCCTTTTGTTGTATGCCACTGGTTGCCAATGTTGCTTTACTTTACTGACTTGAGCAGCAGACCTGTGGTTGTAGTCCACTGGTTGCCAATACAGCTTAACTTTACTTTCTTGAGCGACAGACCTTTGGTGGTAGTCCACTGGTTGCCAATGTTGCTTTACTTTACTTACTTGAGCAGCAGGCCTTTGGTGGTATGCCACTGGTTGCCAATGTTGCTTTACTTTACTTACTTGAGCAGCAGGCCTTTGGTGGTATGCCACTGGTTGCCAATGTTGCTTAACTTTACTTTCTTGAGTGACAGACCTTTGGTTGTATGCCACTGGTTGCCAATGTTGCTTTACTTTACTTTCTTGAGTGACAGACCTTTGGTTGTATGCCACTGGTTGCCAATGTTGCTTAACTTTACTTTCTTGAGCAACAGACCTTTGGTTGTAAGCCACTGGTTGCCAATGTTGCTTTACTTTACTTTCTTGAGCGACAGACCTTTGGTTGGAGTCAATGATTGTCAACGTTGCTTTACTTTATTTTCTGGAGCAACATACCTTTGGTTGTATGCCACTGGTTGCCAATGTTGCTCAACTTTACTTTCTTGAACGACGGACCTTTGGTTGGAGTCCACAGGTTGCCAATGTTGCTTAACTTAACTTTCTTGAGTGACAGACCTTTGGTTAAATGCTACTGGTTGCCAATGTTGCTTTACTTTACTCTCTTGAGCAGCAGACTTTTGGTTAAATGCCACTGGTTGTCAATGTTGCTTAACTTTACTTACTTGAGCAACAGACCTTTGGTTGTATGCCACTGGTTGCCAATGTTGCTTAACTTTACTTACTTGAGCGACAGACCTTTGGTGCTGTGCGACTAGTTGCCAATGGTGCTTAACTTTATTAACTTAAGCGACAGACATTTGGTTGTATGCCACTGTTGCTTAACTTTACGTTTTTTAGCAACAGACCTATGGTGGTATGCCACTGGTTGCCAATGTTGCTTAACTTTACTTGCTTGAGCGACAGACCTTTGGTTGATGCCATTGGTTGCCAATGTTGCTTAACTTTACTTTCTTGAGCGACAGACCTTTGGTTGTATGCCATTGGTTGCCAATGTTGCTTTACTTTACTTTCTTGAGCAGCAGACCTTTGGTTGAATGCCACTGGTTGCCAATGTTGTCTAACTTTACTTACTTGAGCAACAGACCTTTGGTGGTATGCCACTGGCTGCAATGTTGCTTAACTTTACTTTTTTGAGCGACAGACCTATGGTGGTATGCCACTGGCTGCAATATTGCTTAACTTTACTTACTTGAGCGACAGACCTTTGGTTGTATGCCACTGGCTGCAATGTTGCTTAACTTTACTTACTTGAGCAACAGACCTTTGGTTGCATGCCACTGCTTGCCAATGTTGCTGTCGATTAAATGTCTTAACCTAGTCCCAAATAAAGCTTTATGAAATGTTTGTGCTTAATTTCTACTGTTGCTGTGGTTTAAACATTAGTTTAATATCAGTAAATACTTACTTGACAGTCATTTCAGAGTTAGAAGTCTTGTTTTGTTTTAGTTACTTTCTTTTGGGTTAGAAAGATTTTGGAAAAATACCTTGGCAAGCTTCATTTTAAACCCTAATATCAAGCCAAATTTGTAGCTGTTGATAGTTTAAATTGTGCATTTGAAATGACTGGCTGTTTTTAATTTCTGGTCTTCAAACTTGACCTTTCAGAGACAGAGATAAAGGGAATAGTTTCCTGAAAAGAAGTGCAGAATGGAATCACCACTACTGATGTCATCAAGGATACTGGGTATAAAGGAGAGCAACTTATGTTAAAACATCACAACCCTCAAGACATCTAAGCTAATCAGTTGGTTGTCTTCAAGGTACTTTAAGTGTGTTTTTATGAACTGAAAGCTGCACTCTGTTTAGAACACTTTTCGCACGGTCTTCAAGAAATGAGCACATCATCCCTATTCCTCGCTGTCTCCACTGGCTGCCAATCATGGACTGCATTGTGTTCAAGCCATGGTTGCTCACTTACAAATCTCAACATGATCTCGCTCCTGCATGTATCTCTGAACTTTTAAAATCGTATACACCTCCGCGTTGTCTTCGCTCCTCATCACAGTGTCTACTGCAAGCTCCCCACAGAGTCTCTACTTCGCATTATAAGGGGTTGATGCTCCTTCCATCTTAAGGAACAGTCTTCCTCTTATTGTTCGCCAAGCTACTTCGGTCACTTCCTTCAAGAGTCGTCTGAAAACTCATCTGTTTTTGAAATAGTGATGCACTTTTTGTGCTTTTAGTTCTTGTTTTAACTGATCATTTCTATGTTGTTTTATGGCCAGATGCTGAGGATCTTGGCTAAGGGTGTAAGTGCTGGTAACCTCTCCCCTTTTCAAAATAGGTTTTTGATTTAATGTTGCACTTTTTGTGCTTTTAGTTCTTGTTTTAGCTGATCAGTTCTGTGTTTTTATGGCCAGATGCTGAGGATCTTGGCTAAGGGTGTAAGTGCTGGTAACCTCTCCCCTTTTTAAATATGTTTTCTTTTATTGGTATCGTAACTTTTGTGTAGAGGTGTGAAGGCACTGGACACTATTGGTAATTACTCAAAATAATTTTTAGCTTAAAAACTTACTTATAACTTGCAATGGAGAGCTATTGATAGTATAAAACAATGTGAGAAACGGCTCCTACTGAAGTAATGTAGTTTTTGTGAATGAAGTAAATTCTCAGTCAGATAATAAAAGATTTCAGCTGAAGCCTTTTATTATGCATCTGAAAGCACACAAAGTAATTTTCTTTTATTATTCTCTTGCAACTTTGATGACCAATTTTGCCCAAATTTGTTATTTTATGCATATGTTGGGATAAACCAAGTGAGATTACTGGTCTTTGACAATTACCAAACGTGTCCAGTGCCTTTAAAAGTATCTTTCATTATTGTTAATATGATTGTAATTAACATCTTGTAAATAAGTACACCATTGCAAGCAAGCACAAATGCGATTTTGATGCGCTTTGAAATTGCGATAAATTGTGAAATTGCATAATGCGCTTGTAAGCAAATTTAGCGATCTTTGTGGTGCGGCGGTTAGATTAAAGGGACCTGGACACATGCACGTGGCATGTGGGGTCCTACTTCCGGCTCGGGCCACTGGGTGGTTGATCTTAAAGGTGCATTTGGGCTCCTCATCTGTCAGGATGGTGCCGGTGTTATCATAAGCATGGTTGACCAACGGAAGTAGTCCCTAGTCCTTTCAACTAGGGACCGCGTTACTAAGAGTAGGGAGGCTGTCCTGGCGCCGAAGTTGGGACAGTGGACCGGACCCGTCCCCTTAAGGGACGGTGCAATTGGCTCTTACGATCTCAGAAAGCGTGTGGGGCTGGTATCCTGGAACCTGCTCGTTGGTAGCCCTGCTAATTGAACTAAGCTAACCAGGATGACAATCAGCAAAATCTGATGACAAAAAATACTTGCGATGGTGAACTTATGTATAATGTTGTACTTAAATAGTTTTATAATTATAAGCTTTTATGTGAAACAAGTTTAGTTCTGGAATATATCTGCATTGTATGTTGTGCATCACAAACAAGGATTTGAAACAAAAAATGTGGGAGACTATACAGCGTTTTGAAGGCATGTCACCCCAGTATGATGTCTTGCAGTGTATCCCATTATAGTCTGTCTCTTATCATGGGAGTATCAGCTCCTATAATGGTGACATTGTGAGATTGCACTTATCATGCGAAGGTGCGTGCCACTTCTGCATTGATGCAGAGGTGTGTGCCGCTTCTGCTTTGTGCGGAGGTGCGTGCTGCTTCTTCACGCTCAAATTCCCCTAGGCTCAGGCAAAGATAGCCAATCAATTAGTTTTGTTGGAGAAATCCCCCAGAATATAATAGAACAACCCTTACCCTAATCTTAGCAACAAAAAATACAGCAACTATGGGAGAATCCATCGCGTTGAAGGCGTGTCACCCCAGTATGATGTCTTGCAGTGTATCCCATTATAGTCTGTCTCTTATCATGGGAGTATCAGCTCCTATAATGGTGACATTGTGAGATTGCACTTATCGTGCGAAGGTGCGTGCCACTTCTGCATTGATGCGGAGGTGTGTGCCACTTCTGCCTTGTGCGGAGGTGTGTGCTGCTTCTTCACGGTCAATCTCCCTTAGGCTCAGGCAAAGATAACCCATCAATAAACCATGTCAAAGAAATCCCCCCAAAAAGAAATGTTAAATATAAAATAGAATAGAACAAAATAACCCTTACCCTAATCTTGCAACAAAAAATACATCAGCTTTGGGAGACGACAGCGTTTTGAAGGCATCTCACCCCAGTATGATGTCTTGCAGTGTATCCCATTATAGTCTGTCTCTTATCATGGGAGTATCAGCTCCTATAATGGTGACATTGTGAGATTGCACTTATCATGCGAAGGTGCGTGCCACTTCTGCAGTGATGCTGAGGTGTGTGCCGCTTCTGCCTTGTGCGGAGGTGTGTGCTGCTTCTTCACGGTCAAACTCCCATAGGCTCAGACAAAGATGCACATCAATTTACTATGTTGAAGAATTCCCCCCAAAAGATAGGCCAAGTTTGAAACTGAAATAAAATGCTTGGAGTGGTGTACTTATTTATGTTTAACTATATGCATTACTATTTGTGAATTGTGATGTTAAACTTTATCATGGGTGTTTACAATACATTTGGCTGGTTGTTTGTAGACCACCAATAAGCATTCACTGGTTAAATTTGTTGGTAAAGAAACGAGGTTGCTGCTGATAGGTTTGAGCGTGAGTCGCGCGTTGAAATATCACATTTATTTCGTCATATACGGGTCTTGTTTGTATAAAAGACTTATATGCACCGGAACGCCTTATCGTATTTTTTCATCATTAAGAGAAAGATGTAAATATTACAAAATTTTACAAATAGCAATAGTATAATCTAACACAAATTAATCCCCAAAATTGAATGTATTTAATACACAAAATGTTATCCCCAAATCTGTATGTATTTACTATATTTATATAGTCACAAATTATGAGTTTTAAACAAAAAATACTGACAGCACAGACAAAATTACAAATAATAAATACATCAAAATTAATTAATGTGTTTAAATGTATTTGGCCTTTAACATATCTTACAATGATGTTTTTTTTTATTCTTTAAATAAGAAAATGCTCTATATTAATCATTGTTAATGTTTAACAAAAATCATACAATTGTTTTACTGCATGTTGCAACTGATCACATTGTTCAAATTCAAAAAGTTTATGAATATTTATATGACAAAATTCAGTATACAAAAAAACTAACACCCAACATAAATTTAACTTAAAAAAAGGGTTGATTTAAGAACTAACTTAAACATAATAACGTTAACAATTATAATGATTAAGTTTAATCAAACAGTTAATTTTTATGTCACAACTTTTAAATCTTTTGTAGGGAGAACTTTTTTTTAAAGCATTACTTACAAGATGATTGTTAAAAAGGTTGTGTCAGAGTGTGAGTCGGGCGGACATAAAGTCATCGCGCGTTGAAGATATTGCGACCAATATCAACGTTTTTATATTGTATCGAAAGACAAGACAAATGGACATAATAACAAGGGTGTAACAACAAACTTCAGAGTTGGGCAATAACATAAGGAATAAATAATTAGCCATGGCATTTATTAAAATAATATAAAATTATAAATGATTTGTAGTTAGGGCTTTGAATTGACTGAATTTTGTTACATTAAAATGAATCTAACCACTAACATACAAAAAATAAATGAAATAAATTCCACGATTCCAATAAATATACTAACAAGTAACCACATGACAAAGTAATATGTTAAACTAACCACTAACATACACAAAAATAAATGAAATAAATTCCGCGATTCAAATAAATATATTAAAAAGTAACCACATGACAAAGTAACATGTTGTTTTTTTAATGAGTAAAAGATATTTACAATTTGTAGTTTGTAGTTATTAAGAACTAAATTCGACACACTTGATGAAGGTTCTGTAGTGTCTTCCACTAACTTTCCATAAATTAAATTATGTTTTGAATAAAAATAAATTGTAAATGTTATTTGAATGAAATAGAAACATAACAGATTCTATGATGCGTTATATGCTTAAAAGTGTTAACTGTTATTTGTTTCTGTTAAAATAAATCTAACCACTAACATACACAAAAATAAATGAAATAAATTCCATGATTCAAATAAATATACTAACAAGTAACCACATGACAAAGCAACATGTTAAACTAACCACTAACATACACAAAAATAAATGAAATAAATTCCATAATTCAAATAAATATACTACTAAATAACCACATGACAAAGTAACATGTTAAACTAACCACTAACATACACAAAAATAAATGAAATAAATTCCATGATTCAAATAAATATACTACCAAGTAACCACATGACAAAGTAACATGTTAAACTAACCACTAACATACACAAAAATAAATGAAATAAATTCCATGATTCAAATAAATATACTAACAAGTAACCACATGACAAAGTAACATTTTGTTTTTTAACGAGTAAAAGAAAATTACAATTTATAATTTATAGTAATTTTAAAACATGTAATTGATGAAGGTTCTGTATTGTCTTCTACTAACTTTTCATAAATTAAATTAGGTTTTGAATAAAAATAAATTAATAATGTTATTTGAATGAAATAGAAACCTAACATGTGCGTTATAATGCTTAGAAATGTTAACTGTTATATGTTGTATTACTTCTGTAATCATAATTCATTAAGTGTAATAAAAACAAAATGAAATTGAAAGAGTTACACAAACACGTAATAGGCAATCACTAGGCACTACAAGTTCATAAAATTTTGAGTAACGATGTCAAAGGAAATATTTTTTTACGAATAAGCGCTGGCGAGATCGAAGAGACGTTTATACGGGTCGATGCATCGATTGATTAAGACGTGCGAAAAGAAAGCCTCGTTTCTGGAAAGGTATCTTGGTATACAAGAACTGTGTTAAGAAAATAGATGATTTTCTGTGAATATTTAATCAGTGTTTTAAAAGTACAACATGTTTATACGATTATACGCTTATATCAGTGTGTTTAAAAATTGACAATATGTTTGTACGATTAATACGGTTATACATTTATACGGGTCGAAGCATCAGTTAAATAAAGTCGTGCGAAAAGACAGCCTCGTTTCTAGAAAGTAATCTTGTAATACAATAACTGTGTTAAGAAAATAAAGACTTGTTTTTCTGTGACTACTTAATCAGTGTGTTTAAAGGAAAATATGTTTATACGAATAATACGATTATACATTTATACGAGTCGATGCATCGATTGATTAAGCCGTGCGAAAAGACAGCCTCATTTCTAGAAGGTATCTTGTAATACAAGAACTGTGTTAAGCAAATAAAGACATGATTATCTGTGAATATTTAATCAGTGCGTATAAAGGACAGTGAACGATCCTGTTTGACTTTAAAAATAAAGTTTGAGTTATCTTTAATATTGTTAAACAACTTTTATTGTATTGTACTTTAAGAAATGTTCTCTTAATGAGACATGTGTAGGAGGTGATGTTAATACAAGAACTGTGTTAAGAAAAGAAACACATGATTTTCTGTGAATATTTAATCAGTGTGTTTAAAGGTCAGCGAACGATCCTCTTTTGACTTAAACAAAAAATAAAGTTTGAGTTATCTTTGATATTGTAAAAAAAATTTGTGTATTGTACTTTAAGATATGTTCTCTTAATGAGGCATGTGTAGGAGGTGACGTTAATAAAATGTCAAGTCACAAGTTTATAAAATCTCGAGTAACGTCGGCGGTGTCGTTCGTATAAACAAGGGCTGCAGAAATTGAACGTTAATTCACAACTGGTACACGATCGATGCGTCTATTAAACCGCGTTATATGGCAGCCTTGCTTTAGATAGTACGTAATGTTTAATACTTGAATTGTAGCAATGGTGAATTTATGTTAAAATTTGAGTAAACTTTGATATTTTATAATAACTTTTATAAGACAACTTTGATCTTATTTTGGTCTTAATGAAGAAAAATTTGTAACTTATGTTAAAATTAAGATAAATCTATAATTCTTTGCTTACTAATTTAGTTATACTTCAAATAAAGGACCTAAATTTGAGTTAAATTTACTTTGTAACTTTCTGATGTTAAACTACTTAAATGTTACATGTATTTAGTCTTAATGGCCTTTATTTTAGTCTTTATAAAGAAAACAAGTAACTTATTCTTAAGCAATTTGGTATAATTCTTACGCACTCAAATTTGATGCTTAAAGCACCCGTTTGGTAAAAATTACATTAATAATTATACTTGAACAAAAAACACCTAAATTTAAGTGAAATAGTTTTTATATTTTACTTTGTAACTTTCTGATGTGAAACTATTTAAATGGTACATGTATTTAGTATTAATGGCATTTAGCTTTACTCGTTAAACACAGTTGGTAATATTTGTATTGTTTATTTTTGTTCTGGAAATAAACCTTTATTTAACGTACACCAACTGACATGTCTTTATTCTATCTTTCTTCTTGTGGTGCTTGCTAAGGTCAAAGTTCACTGGGTTCATTTCCCTTTTTTTTATTTTACCCATCCATTCTAAGGTTTAAATATTAGTTCCGAGCAAATTTTTTCAAGAGCCGCCGTAGCGCAGCGGGCTAGCTCACAGCTCCAGGAATCCTGGAGCTGTGAGCAGGGTGGGTTCAAATCCCTCCGGGGACCCTTTTTACCATTAAATAAAGAATTTTTTATAATTCTAACAAAAATGTGCAGGGCTTGAACCGGGGACCTTCCACTCTGTAAGCACTCTCTCTCACCGCTGTGCTACTGAGCTGTTATAAAAATCTAACGGTTTTTGGAGTGATGAAGTTAAAAATGGCTGACTTAGAAAATATTTCAGAATTTACTTTCCCTGGCTCAACCCTTGGATTTCTAGCTGATCTGAAGGCTGACCAAGGGCCTACAAGGGCCTTGGAGCTTGGCTGGAGGAGTAAAATTTCTAAGTGCTAAGGGGCCAAGGAGGTTGCTGAGTGGGCTTGGCTGTTTGAGACTTAGAGTTGGGGCTTGGGGTGATGGGCTGGGAGGATGCCGGGCAGTCAGTCAGTGGGCTAGGCTGATTGGGGTGAGGAGAGGAGTGATGGGCTGGTTGGGATGAGAGTTTGGGTGGTGGGTTAGGACTTGTGAGGATGAGCTGGACTGGCTTGGATGAGGGGCTGGGTGATGGAACAGATGATGAGTTAGGGTTGGGGCTGAGGTGATGGTTGAAGTGATGGGTTAGGGTAAGGGATTGGGTGATGGGAGGATTGGGATGAGGGCTTGGGTGATGGTTGAAGTGATGGGTTAGGGTAAGGGATTGGGTGATGGTAGGAGTGATGGGCTGGGAGGATTGGGATGAGGGCTTGGGTGATGGTGGGAGTGATGGGTTAGGGTAAGGGATTGGGTGATGGTAGGAGTGATGGGCTGGGAGGATTGGGATGAGGGCTTGGGTGATGGTGGGAGTGATGGGTTAGGGTAAGGGATTGGGTGATGGTAGGAGTGATGGGCTGAGAGGATTGGGATGAGGGCTTGGGTGATGGTAGGAGTGATGGGTTAGGGTTGGGACTAGGGACATGGAGGTTGCTGAGTGTGCTGATGAGCAGGACCATTGATGGGGAATGACTGTATGGAGATATACATCATTGGGATTGGGTGTGGTCTAAAGGGGAGATGCTGGGTAGATTTAAGTATTGTTTATGGGCATATAGGTTCTTGGGACTTCACTGTAGTGTGGTATTGTTTTAACGGAACAGTTCGAATTGCATTAAAGGGATACAACTACATGTAACAAATATCTCGCAATATTGGTTTAAAGGTGTACAGGTATTATTTAAGTGTTAGGGAATTTGTTTCTTTTAATTGTAATGATTGTATAAGGAGTGGTTTAAGTTTTTAACGGTGTGGTACTTTCTGGATTAAATGGGTTCATTTTATATTAAAGGAACTTGTTTTATTTAATTGTAATGATGGTACAAGTGGTAGTTAGGGTTTTAAAGGTGTGGTACTTTCTGGAGTAAATGGGTTCATTTTATATTAAAGGAACTTGTTTTATTTAATTGTAATAATGGTATAAGTGGTAGTTAGGGTTTTAAAGGTGTGGTACTTTCTGGAGTAAATGGGTTCATTTTATATTAAAGGAACTTGTTTTATTTAATTGTAATGATGGTACAAGTGGTAGTCAGGGTTTTAAAGGTGTGGTACTTTCTGGAGTAAATGGGTTCATTTTATATTAAAGGAACTTGTTTTATTTAATTGTAATAATGGTATAAGTGGTAGTTAGGGTTTTAAAGGTGTGGTACTTTCTGGATTAAAGGGGTTCATATTATGTTAAAGGAACTTATTTTATTTTATTGTAATGATGGTAAAGTGGTAAGAAGATTTTAAAGGTGTGGTATTTTCAGGATTAAAGGAACTCATTTTATATTAAAGGAACTTGTTTTATTTAAATGTAATGATGGTATAAGGAGTGGTTTAAGTTTTTAAAGGTATTGTACTTTGGGATTAGAGGAGAACAAATCTATTGCTCAAACTTTGCTCAATAGAATACATCTTGTGCTTTAATTAAGTTCTATGTCTTCCCTAATTAATTCAACAATAAACATAAGTACAAGTATATCACAACAAAATAAGAGAATAAATAGATGTTTTGCTTCATTTAAATAGTTATTTTATTTGACAACTCCAAATAATATACTATAAACAATACAATTTTAAGGTTATTATAAAACCAACAGTTTTACTGTACTTTGTAAATGAACTAGCCTGAAAAACAGAATCTTGTGAAAAGTGATATTTTATCTACTGGACACAATACCTTTGATATACTATTTTTTAGTTATCTCATTTATCAATAAATAAACAACACTGCATAAGCTGTTACAACTAATTTTGTGCATTAATTTATGCTGATTTCACGTAGTTTGTGGAAGGTTGGTTTCTGTCCACATGGTAATGTTTTACTTTTCTGGTACTTTTGTTTAAGGTAATTGAGAAAAGTAATCTCAATTAGTACAATTGTCATCTAATAGACCGATCCATTAGGCTCCGCCCACAACGCACGTATGTGCAAGAACACGTGAGCCTCTCCAATGCCTTTCTGCACAACTCTGCCGCGCGCGCAATTGCAAAGCATACGCGCACGCATGTCGGACTTGATTTTCGGACCTTCGTTTCGTTGTGATTGGTCAATACGCAACGGGGCAGAGCTTAATGGATCGGTCTATTAAATGTTCCCATTAAAAGGCTTTAACACAAATTGTCAGACTTACAAAACATTCTGTATACACCATGTTCACTTTGATTAATTAAATTAAACTTGCCCCAAAACAGAACTACTTTCTTTACACGATAAATGTTTGACAACAAAAGGTCAACAATGACCTATGGATGAGTTTGTGAGACTTTTATGTCAACAGTAACAGAACTTTGTCATGTTTTTGATGAAAAATTATAATATTTAAACAAAATTATTAAAATTCCTAATAAAAACACAAAAGGATGACCTACTGCTTTAAACAAATTCAACGTAAATGGTTTACAAGAACCACAGAGCCAAAACTTTTGCAGGGCATTGTTTTACAAAATGTGAGTTTTTTTATTAAAAACAATTATTCTAAATACTGACATGGGTAAACCATGATTCATTGATGTGTAAGATGTACAGATGTAAAGGCACTGGACACTTTTGGTAACTACTTATAATAATTGTTAGTATTAAAACTTTCTAGGCCATGAGCACTGGAGAGATGTTTTAATATGGTAAAATGGCTCTCTCTGAAGTAACGTAGTTTTTTTTAGAAAGAGGTAATATCACTCAAATAATAAAAGACGTCAGGTCTGAAAACTTTTATTATGCATCTGAAATCAACAAGGGTGTTTTTTCTAACATTATTCTCTTGAAACTTCGATGACCAATTGAGCCCAACAGGTTTTATAATTTGGGATACACCAAGTGAGATAATAAATGTGTCCAGTGCCTTAAAGCCATTTGATGTTTCCATTTATATGCACTGCACTTTTCAAACTCAAAAACAGATAACAGTGACAGTAATTGGCTATAGACGATGTGACCCATGACATCACATAAAACTGTTTAGCTCTGTCGTATCAAATAATTCATTTTAAACAGTAACGCATTCCAATCTTTGATCTTCTATATACATATCCTACATCTGTAAAACCTTATTAAAGGTAACATACACTATTGGTAATTACTCAAAAAAATTATTAGCCTAAAACCTTACTTGGTAACAAGCAGTTTAGAGCTGTTGATAGTATAATACATTGTGAGAAACAGCTCCCTCTGAATTAACTTAGTTTTTGAGAAAGACCTTTCGAGATCTCAGAATTAGATTTTGAGGTTTTTAAATCAAGCATCTTTTAGCAAACAACTTAGTGTGACAAGGGTTTTTTCCTTTCATTGTTATCTCGTTACTTCGATAACCAATTAAGCTCAAATTTTCACAGTTTTGTTAATTCATGAGATACACCAAGTGAGAAGACTGGTCTTTGACAACTAGCAATAGTGTCCAGCGTCTTTAATTAATGAGTTGAATAGTTTTAAAAAGGGGTATTGTTAATCAAAACTTGTTTATATTTTTTAAGTCTGTTATCAATCTGTAGGGAAAACCATTCATTTGGGTTAGGCTGATGCCAGCATGAAGTCCCCAAAATGTTGTGGCATGTGGCGTATAGGGGTGCCGTCTGTAAAAGTGCTGCAAACACAGCCCACTTTTTTAATGTTAGTGTAACCACCGGGATGTTAAATACCTCTATTGTAACCCTCAAACATCTAAACAGGTGCAGGATGGGAAGACAGCGTGTAGATGGTAAGCACTTGTAGGTCTCAGACACAAACACTTTGGATGAGCATTCATTGGAGAATGGCACGCATTTCTAGAGAGAGGAGAAATGAAAATCATTGTCAAGAAATGCTAGTCATCTGGGCAACCAATGTCAATTCATCTAGGCAGCCAGTGCAATCTGGGCAACAATCGCATGCAACTGGGCAACCAAGGGCATACGATTAGACAGCTATTGCCAATGATATGGGCAACCAATGCCAGTCTTCTGGGAAACCATTACCATTGCCATGTACCAGGTACAACCGGTGCCCTACATCTGGGTAAAAACACCATTGCATGTCACCTTGGCAATCACTGTAATTGGTCTGGGCAACCATATGTCAATCATCTGGGAAACCACTACCATCTAGGCAACAATTGCTACTCATCTAGCTGGGCAACCATTGCCATACATCTAGGCAGCAATTGCTAGTTATTAGGGCAACCATTACATTTGATCTTGGCAACCATAGCCATTTATCTGGGCAATCATTGCCGTACACCTGGGCAACCATTGCAATCTGGGCAACAATGCCATGCATCTGGGCAACAAAGGGCATACAAGTAGGCAACCATTGTAAATAGTATGGACAACCAATGCATGTCACCTGGGCATTATTGTAATTCATCTGGGCAACCATTTATGTCAATCATCTGGGCAACCATTGTCATTCATCTGGGCATCAATTGCCATACATCTGGGCAACTATTGCTAGTTTAATATCAGGGCGACCATTGCAATTGATCTTGGCAACCATGGCCATTTATCTGGGCAATCATTGCCATACACCTGGGCAACCATTGCAATTGATTGGGCAACCATTGCCATCATCAAGGCAACCATTGCCAATGATCGATCTGGGCAAATGAACCAATCCAAAATGGGGTTTTACATACCTATGTTGTGTAGATGGTTAATGGATGATAGGGCAGGCACTTGCAGGTCTCTGACACCATTACTTTGTGTATTCATCCAAGAAAGGCAAGCATTTCTGAAAAAGGGAAAATGAAATCAAGGTTGAGATTTAATTCAACTGGGCAACTATAGCTAGTCTCTTGGCAACCATTACTGTTATCTAGCCAACAATAGCCATACAACAGAGCAACCATTGACAATGATCTGGGCAACATGTGCAAAACATCTGGGCAACCAATGTCAGTCATCTTGGCAACCATTACCTTTCATCTGGGCAACCATTGCCAGTCACCTGTGAAACCATTGCCATAAATCTGGGCATCAATTGCCATACATTGGGGCATCCAATGCTAGCCATCTGGGCAAGCATTTTGCATTTCATCTGGGTCACCATTGCCGTCTGGGCAACAATGCCATGCATCTTGGGAACAAAGGGCATACAAGTAGGCAACCAGTGTTAACAATATGGGTAACCCTTGCCATTCAACTGGACAACCACTGCCATTCCATGGGGAAACCATTGCAATACAATCAGGTGAGCCTCTGCCATTTATATGGCAATCATTACCATTTATCTGGGCAGTAATAATCAGTCATTTATGCAACGATTGCACTAGAGCTGGGACACAATTGCCATTCATCTGAGCAATTACTGCCAGTCAAAAGGGCAACTATTGTGTACTGGACAACCATTGACCCATAAACAGGGCAATCAATGCAAGTCATCTGTGCAACCATTGTCAGTCATCTGACCATCACTGCTCTACATCTGTGCAACCATTGACAGTCATCTGACCATCACTGCTCTACATCTGTGCAACCATTGTCAGTCATCTGACCATCACTGCCCTACATCTGGGCAACCATTGTCAGTCATCTGACCATCACTGCTCTACATCTGTGCAACCATTGTCAGTCATCTGACCATCACTGCCCTACATCTGGGCAACCATTGTCAGTCATCTGACCATCACTGCCCTACATCTGTGCAACCATTGTCAGTCATCTGACCATCACTGCCCTACATCTGGGCAACCATTGTCAGTCATCTGACCAGCACTGCCCTACATCTGTGCAACCATTGTCAGTCATCTGACCATCACTGCCCTACATCTGTGCAACCATTGTCAGTCATCTGACCATCACTGCCCTACATCTGGGCAACCATTGTCAGTCATCTGACCATCACTGCCCTACATCTGTGCAACCATTGCCAGTCATCTGACCATCACTGCCCTACATCTGTGCAACCATTGACAGTCATCAGACCATCACTGCCCTACATCTGGGCAATCATTGACAGTCATCTGACCATCACTGCCCTACATCTGGGCAACCATTGACAGTCATCTGACCATCACTGCCCTACATCTGGGCAACCATTGACAGTCATCTGACCATCACTGCCCTACATCTGGGCAACCATTGACAGTCATCTGACCATCACTGCCCTACATCTGGGCAACCATTGACAGTCATCTGACCATCACTGCCCTACATCTGGGCAACCATTGTCAGTCATCTGACCATCACTGCCCTACATCTGGGCAACCATTGACAGTCATCTGACCATCACTGCCCTACATCTGGGCAACCATTGTCAGTCATCTGACCATCACTGCCCTACATCTGGGCAACCATTGTCAGTCATCTGACCATCACTGCCCTACATCTGGGCAACCATTGTCAGTCATCTGACCATCACTGCCCTACATCTGGGCAACCATTGTCAGTCATCTGACCATCACTGCCCTACATCTGGGCAACCATTGACAGTCATCTGACCATCACTGCCCTACATCTGGGCAACCATTGTCAGTCATCTGACCATCACTGCCCTACTTCTGGGCAACCATGTTGACATTTATCTATCTTGTCAATAATATGGGCAACCAATGCATGTCACTTTAGCAAACACTGTAATTCATTTGGGCAACCAATGTCATTCATCAAGGCAACCATTGCCATACATCTGGGCAAGAATTGCTAGCTATTTGGGCAACCATTGCAATTGATCTTGGCAACCATGGGCAATCTGGGCAATCATTGCCATACACCTGGGCAACCATTGCAATTGATCAAGCAACCATTGCCATACATCAAGGCAACCATTGCCAATGATATGGGCAACCAGTGCGAGTCGTCTGGGAACAGCCCCATCTCACTACAGCTGGGCAAAACAACATCTGGGCGACCATTGCCGTACATCTGGGCAACCATTGCATGTCACCTGGGCAATCACTGTAATTCATCTGGGTAACCATGTCAATCATCAGGGCAACCATATGTCAATCATCAGGGCAACCATATGTCAATCATCAGGGCAACCAATGTCATTCATTATGGCAACCATTGCCAAACATCTGGGCACAATTGCTAGTTATCAGGGCAACCTTTGCAATTGATATTGGCAACCAAGGCCTTGTATCTGGGCAACCGTTGCAATTGATCGGGCAACCATTGCCATACATCAAGGCAACCATTGCCAATGATCTGGGCAAATGAATTAATCAAAAATGGGATTTTACATACCTATGTTGTGTAGATGCTACAGGGATGACTGGGTAGATGGTAGGCACTTGCAGGTCTCTGACACCATTACTTTGTGTATTCATCCAGGAAGGGCACGCATTTCTAGAAAGGAGAAAATTAAATCAAGGTTGAGATTTAATTCTTTTGGGCAACTATAGCTTGTCCTCTTGGCAACCATTACCATTATCTAGGCAACAATAGCAATACAACATCGCAACCATTAACAATGATCTGGGCAACCATTGCCATAAATCTGTACATCCAATGCCATCATTGGGGCAACCAATGCTAGCCATCTGGGCAACCATATTGCCATTCATTTGGGACACCCTTTCAATCCGGGCAACAATGCCATGCATCTGGGCAACAATGGGCATACAAGTAGGCAACCATTGTAAATAGTATGGACAACCAATGCATGTCAGCTGGGCAATCACTGTAATTCATCTGGGCGACCAATGTCATTCATCTGGGCATCAATTGCCATACATCTGGGCACAATTGCTAGTTATCAGGGCAACCATTGCAATTGAATTGATCTTGCAACCATGGCCATTTATCTGGTCAATAATTGCCATACACCTGGGCACATTACCTATGTTGTGTAGATGGTTGATGGATGACTGGGTAGATGGTAGGCACTTGCAGGGATTTGATACCATTACTTTGTGTGGCACGCATTTCTAGAAAGGGGAGAAATGAAATCAAGGTTGAGATTTAATTCATCTGGGTAACTATAGCTTGTCCCCTTGGCAACCATTACCATTATCTAGGCATCAATAGCCATACAACAGAGCAACCATTGACAATGATCTGGGCAACATGTGCAAAACATCTGGGCAACGATTGCCATAAAACTGGGCAACCATTGTCTATCATCTGGGCAACCGATACTATACATTCTGGCATCAACTGCCCAACATCTGGGCAACCAATGCCAGTCATCTAGTCAACCATAATTTCCCTACATATGGGTAGTACATATGCCAGTAATCTGTTCGACCATTGCCATACATCTGGGCAACCATTGCCATTGATTTGGGCAACCCTTGCCAGTCATCTGGCCAACCCTTATCATAGATCTGGGCAAACATTACAAAAACAACTGAGCACCCATTGACAAATAATCTGGGCAACCATTGCTCTACATCTGGGCAAAAACTGCCATCTGGGCAAAAACTGCCATCGGGCAACCTTGCCGTACACTGGGCTCCCATCTATACATCCTGGCAGCAATTGCGGAACATCTGGGCAACCATTGTCAGTCATTTGGGCAATCACTGTCCTTCCCATGGACAACCATTGCAATTTATCTGGGCAACTTTTGCCATAGGCCTACATCTTGGCATCCATTTCTAGTCATCTGGGCAACCTTCCCATTTATCTGGGCAACCAATGACAGTAATAACCATATATTTTGCATTATCTGCGCAACCATTACCCTACATCTAGGCATAAACTGCCATCTGGGCAACTATTGCCATACATCTAGGCAACCAATGTACGTCATCTGGGCACCCATTACCATACATCTGGGCACCAATTGCCAAACATCTTGGTAATTTTTGCTAGTCATCTGGGCAACTAATTGCCATTTATGAAGGCAACCATTGTCATTCATCAAGGCAACCTTTGCTAATTATCTGGGCAACTAAGCCATACAAGGGAGTTTACATACCTAAGTTGTGTAGATGGACGATGGATGATTGGGTAGATGGTAGGCACTTGCAGGTCTCTGACACAACACTTTGGATGGGTACTCATCGAAGAATGGCACACATTTCTAGAAAGTGCACAAACAAAAATGTCTAAATCATGTATAACTTGGTTTAACATTTAATTCAGTTTTGAAACTTTAGCTAGCTTCTCTTGGCAACCAATGCCATCTTCTAGGCATTCATTGCAAAACGAACAACCGATGAAAAAGATCTAGGCAACCAGTTTTGATACCTGGGCAACCATTGCCAGTCATTTGGGCAACCATAACAAATCATCTGGGCAACAAATGCAAGTCATCTGGGCAACCGTTGCCATACAATGGTTCAACCAAAGCCAGTGCATTGATTGCCCTACAACTGGGCAACCATTGCCCCATAGACTGGGCAATCATTGCCAGTCATATATGCAGCCATTGTCGCTTTACTGGGAAACCATTGCTCATTCATCAGGGCAACCATTGCCCATCTTTTTACAACCACCCCCTACATCTGGGGTAAGCATTATACAGCGGGGCACCCAACGGTTGCCCTACAACTGGGCAACCATTGCCATTTATCTTAGCAATCGTTGCCCAACAGACCGGGCAACCATTGCCAGTCATTTGGGCAACCATTATTGTACATCTGGGCAACCATTGCCAAACACCCGAGCACCTATGCCAATGGTCTGGGCAACCATTGCCTTAAATCTGGGCAACTGCCATCAGGGCAACTAATACCTTACATCTGAGCAACCATTGCCAGTCATCTGGGCACCAACTGCCCTTCTTAACAACATGGGCTGAATGCAGTTCCAAGATGTGGTGGCATAAATATATGATGACACTGTGCTGTAAAAACAGCCGAATGTACAAAAAGACCTGGGGAAAATCTGTTAACTACTTACTCTTTCTATCTGGGTGTACATGTTCATTGGGTTGACATGGGATGAAGGTGTGCATCTCAGTGCCCCGTGACAGTCACTTGGATGATGTTTATGTACCAACATCTTTGGAGGTTGGCTCACCTTTTTGTCTGCAGAATAAAAAAGTTAGTTGAATTTAAATGAAGCTAAGATACAGTTACATTTTAGAGGAACAGCTTTTGATGGGAATCCTGCTGTAAAAAGAGTAAAGTTTTATTAGAAAACAGTAGGCCTTTCATATAAATTATTTTGTTCATCGTTTTCCAACCAGTTCTTGACCCGAAAGTAACGGCAAATTGGGGCATAGGGTATATAACGGAAATAAATTGTGGAGTTGGCTGTGTAGGTCTTGAGTTATGGTCAAGTTCAAGTCAACATGGGGTCACAGTTACCCAAGTTCAATATTCCTTATGTTTAATCAATCTATAACTGAAAACAAATTGAATATCGGTTGTTTTAATTTGTTATTACCTGTAATCAATCTGAAGGGAAAAACCACACATCTGAGTTAGGCTAGCGACCGCATGTAGTCTTCAGAATTTAAGCTACAGGTAGATATTATCTACGGCTAGATTACACGCCCTCAAAGTTACAAACAATCTATAATCAATTCTATTCAGGAAAAGCAAATTTTTTTTTAAAGGAACATTGCAGAATTTGTTTTGCTGGCAGTGTAGCACTTTATGTAATCCACCATATATACATAAACTGACAAACCTGTAGAAGTTTGAGATCGATCGGCCATTTGGGTCACGAGAGAATAGTGACAAACCGATAACAAATGTTGCATTGCATCTAAACTAGATTATTTATTTCTCATCAAATATGAAATTTCAGACAGAAATATTTCAAGGGATGTTTTCCACTATCATCATCATTAGACTGTGTAAGTTTTATGTAAATCTGTGATCTTCACAATTTTTGTTTCTTACCAATTCTGTAACGTTCCTTTTGCTATAAGAATATGATATTTGAAATGTTTCCTTTTACTAAGTGTTCAAATGAAACATTACAATTACATGTAAACATATTAACCAATGTCATTCTGCATAAACTTGAGGTTAGTGTGTCGAACTGTAAGATACATTTTTTTCCACAAAAGAACTTACAACTATGCTTCACATACCCCCCCCCCCCTCAAAAAAAAGGGCACTAAACTAGAATGAAGTTTACTGGACAAAAATCCTCTACTGTAAATGTTTTTGTAACAATGAAATTGCCTAATCCATTTTAAGTTTGGCTTCTCCGCTGTCAACAACTTGAACAACTAAGAGAAAGTGATGAAACATTTTTATATTAAAGGAAACTGCACTAGATCAATGAATGAACAAACGTCTCAATGTTCAGGAGTTTCGTTTCACTTTTATGAAGGAGTGAGCAGTTTATTTACCAGACTGATTGTAGGAACTTACCAACAGCAGGTTACAGTCAAGTTGCTTGGTTGTTCATCATTGATTCTTTGATGTGTAGAACGTCTTGAAGAAATGCTCTAAGCCTTCAACATTGTTACTTGCACACTTGGGTTGTACGTCATCGGCTCCCTCGTGCTGTGAAAGATAAATATAACAGCTCTTACTGCAACATAAACAGTGCGCATAATTTGGTAGTTAACCATTCATAAGACAGACATTTTTAACTAAACTCATACAAAAGGATTTTGTTTACTTTCAACACAAAAGACGTAAAGAAAAAAGTGTTGGGTACACATGTGCATAGCATGATTGCAAAAAAACACCCCAAAAAACACACCACACAACAGTGAATTTCTATGACATTAGATGCCTAGAAGCTTTCAAGGATTGGTGCCGATGTGAGCTAGTTATCACTGAGCTCTCACAATGAAACCAATCCAGTAGATTGCTTGCAAAAAGTGCACAAACCAAAACCACCTCACTTCAGAGGAAGTCACATTCAAATAAGATTTATTTTGATTGTTGCAATCAAAATAAGCAAGAGTTATTTAAAAAATTGTGAGGAATGTTGAGGAATGGTGATGATTAGGTCTATTCAGTGATTTCTCAATAAAACGTTTGAGACTTCAAGTTAACATTAACATGAGTTCACAGTTAATAAGGTTTAACCCTAAGTGCTCAAAGGGTCTTCAAGAAATGTTGTGCAATCCCTCAGAAATGGTCCTACTTCCGGTTGAATCAGAATTTCAGGTATGAGGTCAAGCCAAGTTCAATCTTCATTGCTCACAAGGTATATAACTGAAAACAAAATTGCAAATCAGTGATGGTTTTGATTTTGGTCCCACTTCCGGTTGGCCTTAAAGTAGGGGTCAAGATGGGGTCACGGTAACCTAAGTTCACTTTCCAATGCTCAAAGGATCTATATAACTGAAAAGAAATTACAAATCGGTTGTGTAGTTCTTGAGATATGGTGCTGCAAATATTGATATTCAAATGAAGATCACGTGATTTTAATTAACAAACTAAGAATTTAAACCAAGTTCATGGCATAATTAGCAAGCTAGCCATGCTGTGATTTATAACTTGAGAATTTCACGTTTTTAAGCTCAAGTATTAAGCTTCAATTCCATTTTAATAATTTAATTGTTTAAGACTTAAATAAGAAACAAAACTTATAAAAACGCTATGGAGATTCAGGTGGAAACAAAGAGTAGAAATAACAATAAGAAAACTACACTTTAAGGATTTGTCAAATAAATTCTGTTATATTAACTTTAACAGTCGACGGTAAAGCTAACATAGAATCCAATTCAAAATCTTGCTTCTCACATTCAAGGCCCTCCATGGAGTAGCACCTTGCTACATTACACATCTTTTACAACAACGTAACATCAGACCAGGCCTCAGATCATCATCAACATCACACATACTCTATGTTCCCAAAACTCGTCTGGCAAGTTACGGAGACCGTGCCTTTTCCAGATGCGCACCGCGTCTCTGGAATCCCTTGCCAGACGAGCTGAGGGACACACCTAATCTTTCTACTTTCAAACACAACCTCAAGTCTCATCTGTTTAATTAGTCAGCTGACTAGCTTCCGGCGCCTTTGAATGGATCTATTCCAGATACTGCGCGCCTTATAAATTTTATGTTATTGTTATTATTATTAAAGCTAAAAAATAAATTAAATTATACAAGAATCTTGTTTCAGACCTCAGGCGGTTTGTGTCTATTCAATAGACGGTTGGATACCCCGGCGCTGTCATCTTGCTAAACATGGATTGTCCGAAAGTATTAAATAAAAAACCTAAGTGACAATATGTTTTGTGGACACTTTTATCTTAATCTTGATAAATTATTCCTAAAGAAGAGCATTACGTTGACAACATCAAATGATGACCCCAAAGTTGGAAGAACAAATTCATTGGTGTGGCAGCACGCACGCAATGGTTTGCATACTACAACTTGCAGCAATCTCTTCTTGGCTATGCTTTAATACAATTTCAGTAACTTCCAGAGGCACTCAAGTTATTGAGAGAAATTTGTTTAGCAACAAATCTCCGACCCAATGATCAACAATGGCATCGACTGAACATCAAAAGCAAGGCAACACGTTTGGATAGGCAATTCATTTTAAAACCCGCGCCTTGCATGCACCGAAAAACACTCGAAATTCCTTCAAAACATGGGCAATAAATCCATTCCAACACTTCAATTCTCATGACGAGGATGTTCTCCACTCACCATTTGCACTTTTCATGTAGATTTTCCTCGCAACTCCGGTGAAAAATTCCGTTTTGTTGGAGCAGGACACAGCTCAACGGACACAGCAGGCAACCATTTTCTTCAGAGGAGCTCGACAGTGCGCCCCCGGGCCCCACACAGGCATGCTAAGTGCTTTGTCCAGGGTCGTTACGGATGTGCTATCAAGCTTCGTTCATTTGCATATCAAAGCAACTTTCGCATGTGTTAGGCTAATTTTGCCTCCCTAATCCATATTTGAAAATAAAATGGACTGATTCTCAAGATATGAATAGTTATTTGTATTCGAGGGTAGGTCAAAGATTTCTGCTCCTAAAATGATTCTGGCGCTTTGGTTTCAAATAAATATAGTGTTTTCTTTTCCCGAATAAAGTGTATAATTGAATAGAAAACTCAAAAGGACAGATCAAAGAAGTGCGTCTGAAGGGTATTGAGAATTTAGAAGGTTATTTATACACCCATCCAATGGTTAATATATCTTCCGCGCGACTGAGAAATAGAGAGCATTGTTTTGGAAAAGTGTAAGGAGATTTAGAAGTTTATCAATTGACTTACATATTTTAAGGATGCTGTAATTGCAAAAGGTCTTTCGTAAAAATGGCAATTCTTCTGGATTCATACTAGGTTTCTTTTCTAGGGATATTTTTCAAACTATAGGGCCTACTCCTTTTTGAATAAATGTTGTTTATCCGTTTTTTGAAGATCTTAAAACTTTAAAATATAATTTCCTTTTCTTCCCAATGATGTCTGAATAATCAGTGGAGCAGGGTGAACCTGGTTCTTTACTTTGGTCCAATTTTATAAAGCTGTTTAGCAGAAAATACTGCTCAGTAACTTTCTCATTTAAGCAAAAAAGTCGTGACAATGCAAACATTTCAACGGCATTTCGGCTGGAAAAAATGTTGTTGTTAAGCAAGTTGTGGTGCTTCCAAGATTCATAAAAATTGAACCCGCAAAGTCATCCATTACGTGGGTTACTGCAGGTCTTGTAGACTAGTCAGATGCCTGCCAACTAATCAAATTGAATTGGAATTTAATTGGAAAAATATGAAAAAATTAATTCTGGCAGAAAAGGCGGCAGTAGATATGTTTTTGTTGCGGGATACAATGATTTTGTTTTACTGAAATAATTTGTCTGTATAACATGTAATAAGCATTACTTGCACAATTTGAGGATCAGTGTCGGCAGGTATAAAGTTGTTTTAATAAAAAAAAAAAAATGCGTTAACAGCTTTCGTATAACTGTGCCGCGCTTGTGAATCTGCTTGCTCCCCAACTGGTTTAACAAGTCATGAGTAAGAGTGTCTGGAAAGAGTCGATCGCATGCTGATCAGAACAACCGTGACAAACATTTTAAGACTTGTTATTAATTTCCGTGCTGGCTGAGTAAACGATTTGCTATGACATGTCTGAATTGGCAGCTGCCAAGGTTGGTAAGGGCAGCTTATGACTTAATAAAATTCAAATTAAGGGGCTACTTCACATCTCCTAACCATTCATTTGAGAACTTCTTGGATCTCTTTAAATTTGTCGGAGGGGGGGGGGGCAAGATGTTGAAGGAGTTGTTAATCCACTCTCCGTGAATTGGTGATACATAGAAGACAGTACATAATTGTACTTCTACTTCTACTTGGATACTCGGTAGGGTCCATAAGACAGAGGTTCAAATACTGTAAACATCAACAAGTTATGTACATAGCTTAAATAGAATATTTATTCCTGCAATTTTAAATGTAACTCTTATACATTCAATCCAATAGTTATATTATATAGAAATATATGTTTACATGCATCAAAGGGAAATTATCATTAATAGTACACAGAGAACAATCCACCAGAGGTTCAAATACTGCCAACAAGGTTATCAAACATTCTTTTGCTAATCTACGTTTCCATTATCAGTGTGAGAAGCTGACCCTTGACACAGAGTTGAGCATATATCAGTATAAAAGCGTATTCATTTCAACCCATACCCATATCTATACGATCAATGTTCTTTCTCCAGTGTGAAACAGATAGACTAAATGCTGGTATACCAGCGTTCTTCTGTCTGCATCATTTTAGGGGTTTTAAAGACAGTGGACACTATTGGTAATTGTCAAAGACCAGTCTTCTCACTAGCTGTATCGAAATAACAAAGCTGTGAAAATTTGAGCTCAATCGGTTATCGGAGTTGCGAGGTAACAAGGAAAGAAAAAACACTAACCAATTACATAAATCTAAAGGGCAAGCTATTATTTAAAAACAACAATTACTGCTTTTACAAAAGCAAGTTTACTATAAAACACAAACAAGAATTGATATTAGGTTCCCTTTCAGCATTTTAGAGTTAAAACCATCTTTTTTGTGGTTTTGTTTGTTTAAAGACAATGTGTTTAGAGTTTAAAAATTTTCAATGCAGTGATTTTGAATCTTATCACTACATCATTTCAAAAAGTACAAAATTGAGCAGGCCTGTGTGCTTCGTTTTTGAAAGGGCAAGGGCACCAAGGCATATTTTCTCCTTGGTGAAAGGCACCCTATGAGGAAATTGTAAATTTCTACAAGGGCACCAAGCAGTGGCGTAACCAGAGGGGAGGCAGGGGGGCCGGCGCCCCCCCCCCCCCCCCCCCGCTCAGAACCCTTGCCCCCCCCCTCTTGCCCCCCCCCATATGAAATCAGAGAAAAGTATATTCTTATAGGCCTAATATATAAATCGTTTAAGGCTGCATAAAATGCTGCCGTAAAAAGGAAAACTTTTATTCATATATCAGTAGGCCCTATGTGGACTATAACATGAAAAATGCATGGAAACGCGCGCGCGATCGTATTGGCGGTAAATGTTTGTTGTGGTTTTGCGGTTACAGAGATTGCAGGGTGTGACAAAGTTCTGTTAAATATATGTGGTGGTCTGAACGCAGACCAATAGCTCTGTTAACACAACTTAGTCAACTCATGGAGGTAGAAATTTCTACCTTCATGGTCAGATGCACTACAGAGAAATTTACTACAGCAAAATGGCCAGCGAAAAAAAAGGTTGCTTAAACCATTTCTTCTCCTTTGAAGCAAGCGGTGCAAT
The DNA here is from genome assembly GCF_902459465.1 of Asterias rubens. Taxonomy (NCBI): domain Eukaryota; kingdom Metazoa; phylum Echinodermata; class Asteroidea; order Forcipulatida; family Asteriidae; genus Asterias; species Asterias rubens. The sequence goes on from NC_047062.1 coordinate 30,808,241, forward strand.
TGAGAGGTAGGCCTATTTTAAATATCCATTTCATAACTAAAATGTGATTATTAAACACCCACAATTTCAATCCTGTATTTTTTTTGATGGCTTACACTTGTTACAATAAGGCCGAGTAAAAAAAAGAAACACGTTTAGTGTCTGGGTTTCTCAAAAAAAGGAAGGAGGGGCTTTTTATTTACTATTTCAAGATTGCCGCCATGAATGTCAAATATCAATTGGTTTTTTTCTGCTGCTGAAATACACAAAACATTAATGAAACAGTTTGGTCAAGGCATTCAGACAAGACATTCAGATTTTGTTTTTGCTGAGATCATTTAAAATAACCCTTTTTCAAAAAAAAATGTGCATAAAAAAAACCTAAGAAAAAAAAGGAGGTGTCCTGTAAAAAGGCGGGTGGGGACCGGTGGGGACGCTAAAAATTTCTGTTTTTCTATTTTTACTTGGCCTAATATTATTATGTTTTGGGTATTTACACACCCACTGAGCCTATTTGAGAATGCCGTGTACAACTCTAAATTGGTACTTGGTGATCACAGTTGGTAATTTAAAAAAGTTTTATCTTATACAAAATGACATGTTCTCTAAGATTTTGTTGTTTTCGCAATCTTTTGTTACCTGCTGACTATGTAGACTGTTTTAGAACTGCATTGGTGTGTATCAACTATATATCAGTTAACATATTTAATAATAATCTTGCACTTCTTTGGCCCCCCCCCCCCCAAATTTAATCTTTGCCCCCACTTGCCCCACCAAATGAAAATGTCTAGTTACGCCGCTGGCACCAAGGCAATGACCAGCGGACATGAAGGCAATCACCATTCGTTGCCTCCGTGAGGCATCAGGGCTGATTGAGAATATTGATTCTCTGAAAGAACTGAATACTTCTTAACATAAATCTAAGGATCATTGCATTTTAAAGAACCCAATGGAAATATTGGTTTTATTGGGGTGTCCTTATTTTTGAGCCATATATTTATCTCATGTTCTAAATCAGTTTATCTTACTTCATCATCTTTCCTCCCCTTGTTGTGTATGTGTTTTTGACAGGTTTTTATCAAAATAAGTTCAATTCAAATCAAATCAAATCAAATCAAATCAACCACCTATACCTGTTTATTCTTCTTCGACAACCTTAACATTGACACGATGCCAAGCCGTATTCATCAGTCCCCGGACATTCCAGATTCCCTTCATTGTATCTGGCTGTACGTTATGAGACGAATCAATAGCCTTGCAGTAGATATCCAACTTGCCTTTGTGATCCTTTGGAATGGGTATCTCCGCCTCCCACTGTGTCCAGGCCCAGACGCGTTGGATCTTTTGACCGGCATCTTTCAGCTCCGCAACATGCCATTTCTGGCCACCATCCACGGAGACATCCACGCGCAGAATCCCGCGTCCACCTCCGCTCCACGCATACCCCTTGACGGTTACTTTCTCCTCGTCCACGTCAACACTGCTGCCTTCTTTCGGATAACAGATTGCTGACTGGACGGGGTACTCTTGAACGGGCGGTGCTGTATCATAGTTGAGCTGTCCAAATTCTACGGACGGATTGAAGCTCTTGTAGTCTTTCTGCTGCCAGTGACTGGGACTCTCTTTGTCGCTGACGATGACCTTCGAGAGCCATTTGACGCTTCGTGCTCCTATGTTACCTGGAATGATGACTCTCAGTGGATGACCGTGATCGGCTGGGATGTCCTGACCGTTCATTTTGTAGGCCAGGAGGACGTCACGGTATGGATTCATGGCCACCGACAACGGGATAGAAGAGCCGTAGCTGCCACCATTGGGGTCTTTATCCAACCCTTCAAACTGAACATAAGCAAACTTAGCCTCGTCTTCCTCTGTTAGACCCGCCTTGAGTAGAACATCTCTCAGCATCACCCCAGTCCACTCAGCAGTGCTGATCGCTCCAAACTTCCAAGACAGACCTTTGACGGTTTTGTAGTTGGACATTTGACTGCGGCGATTTCCAGCACACTGCATGGTTCCGGTGATGGTATGCTCCTTGTATTTCTTCAATTCATCCACAGATAGCTTGATGGTCTTCTTTCCTGGGACCTCGACGTCGAGCTTGAAGTTCTTCTTGTCGAACTCAGGGACTGGGAGGTGATTACGGACAAAGAAGAGCTCATTGGGTGTGATGAAGCTATCAATGAGAAGCTCTGGTGGGGGTTCGGCGTTGAAAGGCTTCTTGGAGTTGACAGTGAGTGCTGGGTGTCGGTACGGCTCGTTGGCAAATGGATCATTTACGTCCTTCTTCTGTATCCTCTCATCATCTTTGTAGTTTCCGATGCGTAAGGTTTCCAGTAGAGCAAGCGTTTCATCGCTCTGATGCACAGCATACAGAGCCCAGAACGGTTCAAGAGAGCCACCTACAAATCGATAATAAAAAAACACAGCGATGAAAATAAACCTGGGCTCGATCTCCAAAAGCATTCAGATTCATCTGAAGATGAGTTGTCAGTAAAGTAAATATGTATTCATCACACTATGCTCAGCAGTTAAGATTGATTTGCAGAGGTTTAGATCAATCTAGCCTCTATGTGACATCAACCTTTGTTTATTAAATGGCCATTTTGTATGCCTCTTTTGTTAATTTACTTAATATAATTGTCTATTTCCTGCATGCACTTCTGTATTTTTCGTCTTTCTGTAATATGGAAATAAATGTTGTTTGAATGAACCCTCATGTGTTATAAATGCACTGTATACTATTTTCGGGTCCGGTCAGCTGGTGGCGGAAAACAAATCGACAAACTACTCCAACAGGAATCAAATGAATGATCCCCCATTCTAGAGTAGATGTCATACTTGGGCCCAATTCATAGAGCTGCTTCAAGGCACTGGACACTCTTGGTAATTACTCAAAATAATTGTTAGCATAAAAACTTACTTGGTAACGAGCGATGGAGAGCTGTTGATAGTATCAAACATTGTGAGAAACGGCTCCCTCTGAAGTAATGTAGTCTTTGAGAAAGAAGTTATTCTCACTAAAATATTGACATATCAATAAAGACTCGGCTAGGGTCTAAACGCCAGGCCCTTAACATTTTTTTTGCATTTAAAATATTTGAATTGATTTCAGAATCAGCCGAGGTCTCGAATTCAAGCATCTGAAAGCACACAACTTGAGCGACAAGGGTGCTTTTTCTTCCATTATTCTCTGGCAACTTCGACGACCGATTGAGTTCAAATTTTCACAGGTTTGTTATTTTATGCATATGTTGAGATACACCAAGTGAGAAGACTGGTGTCCAGTGCCTTTAAAGGGAAGGTATAGGTTTGGTTTAATTGATGGCATTAAAAACCTTTTGATCAGAGGCCAACATCAGCTTTCAATAGGATAAGGTGTTTTAAAAACAATTCAATTCAAATTAATGTAAAACAGCATCATTATTTATGCCCCTAATTTTGAATCTGAGAAGCAATAAGACTGTTTTTTAATTAATTATAAAAATGTGTGTTCCTATCGCGATATCTCAAATACACGGCAAATGAAATATAATAACCAGAGTGTATTACTGCTAGGCAAAATTTAGCAGAATACCAGTCACAGATATAATAAGAAGTGCAATGGTACTTTGGCTGGTACCCAAAAATTCTGGAAAGCACAGTTTGTTTGCGCTTAGCTACTTTTAGCTAATTTTAATGTGAACATCAACGTTTATGTAGGATTAACACAACCAAATGTTCCATTAACCAAAGTCTATTTCTGCTAGAAAAAATTGAGCAGAATACCAGTCACATATATAACAAGAAGTGGAATGGTATTTTGGCTGGTACCCTTTAATTCTGGTAAGCACATTTCATTTGCGCTAAGCTACTTTTTGTGCTTTTTAGGCACAGTTGAATGATTGACACTGGATTGGTCAACTTGCTGTAAAATTAGTTTCAAATTTTAGAGAGGGTTAATTGTTAATAATAATAATAATAATAACTGTATATTAAACATACAGAGCCCTTTTCCGAAGGATACAAAGCGCTAGGGAGATGCAACCAAAAACCAAAATGAGAATAACAAAAAAAAACATTTAAAGGCAGTGGACACTATTGATAATTGTCAAAGACTAGCCTTCACAGTTGGTGTATCTCAACAAATGCATAAAATAACAAACCTGTGAAAAATTGGGCTCAATCGGTCATCAAAGTTGCGAGATAATAATGAAAGAAGGAGACACCCTTGTCCCACGAAGTTGTGTGCGTTTAGATGGTTGATTTCGAGACCTCAAGTTGTAAACCCGAGGTCTCGAAATCAAATTCGTGGAAAGTTACTTCTTTCTCAAAAATTATGGCACTTTAGAGGGAGCCGTTTCTCACAATGTTTTATACCATCAACCTCTCCCCATTACTCGTCACCAAGAAAGGTTTTATGCTAATAATTATTTTGAGTAATTACCAATAGTGTCCACGGCCTTTAAAAGCCACATAATCAAAAACACATTAGATGGAACTATTAAACAGATGTGTTTCTGAGAATACTTTAAAGTGTTCTACTGAAGAAGCGTTCCCGACATTAGTTGGGAGTGAGTTCCAGTTGGGGGGACCAGCGATGGAAAATGCACAGTCTCCAAACTTCCTGGAGGATCGAGGTACTACCAATAACTACAAGGGGCATTGAAAAGGTACTTTCTTCAAACTGGTTATTTTTATCTTACCTCCAGCCAACATGATTTTGTCCCCTCCAGGATGATTAGCCACAAATGAAGTCACATCATAGACGCCATTTTTATACGTCATCCAGATTCCAGTTTCTGGTGAATTGTGTTTTTCAACATCGTCATGGTTGTACTCTGGTAGCCCCTTGATGACTTTCCCTATTTATGAAACAATAAATAACTCACTGAATCAATGAATGTTTTATATATAAAAAAAATTGTGCTTTTTAAATTTTTGTTTGTCCACTTGTTTGTCTGTTTGTCTGTCCTGTAAGGCATCACTCCTCAAGCTCTGTTTTTTTATTTTAAGTACTCTTACCTGCTGACTGTGCAGCCTCTTTTTTCTCGGCACACTTGGAACTGTTCACAAAGGCACTCAATCCAATTCCTAAAGTGAACAATTATAGACAATATTTGATACCTTGTTTAAATGGTGTTATCATTAATGGAGCTTATCATCTCAAATAGGATCTTTTTGGGAGCCAGACCATTCAAAATATTAACAACATTTCCACAACATTACAACAATGTACATTTTTTCATTCTTATTTCATCTTATTTATTCTGGGTATGAAGCCAAGGACAAAAGAAAAGTTAATCACTGATACTAGCCAAGAAACCAATGGAGAGAAGACAAGGGAGATGTGGGAGGATTTCACCACAGAGAATTAATCCGGAGAAATCCAAGTAGTCACGTAGGGATTGGTGACCAAACCCAAATAGTGCCACGGCTTGATTCGAACTGGGGTCCTAAAGACGGAACGCCTGAAGTGCTGTTGTATGAGTCAACAACGGAACTACCTAATTTTTTTTATGGGGGGGGGGGGGTAATATCGGAAAAGTTTCCGTATGGCGCCACCACTTTTTCATTCGAAATAAAATAATATAGTATCTAATTTACCTGATTGATATATCCCTTTTTGTAAAAATGAGTGAAAAAGTGGTGGCGCCATGCGGAAAGTTATCCGTAATATCTAGCACAAGCATAATTGCAATAATCTTACCCCTGCGTACCAACTACTCGTAGAACTATTTCAGTTTCGTCCGCTATCGTCTCCCGGAACGGAACTCATAAACAGTGCAAAAATGTTGATGATATTTAAATTAAATGTCTATTTAACTGATTAAATAATATTAAACTTTTTTGTTTTTTTTAAGACAGGAGAAAGGAAAGGAGGACAAGATTATTTTGTTAGAAAGATAGGCCAATGTGTGTTAACCACCAGAACATTCTTGTATTTTTTTTAATAACAGTTTTTCTTTCTGTTTATCATCAAATTAACTGCTTGATTTTATCGCTGCAATGGTAAAAGTACCTCCAATAACTGCCGCAGCTCCAGCCATCAGTAACCCCGATGATGTTCCCCATTTACCGGGGTCCGAGCTGTCTTCTCCCGCAGCACCATGGCCGTGAAACCCACGTTGTTTACCCTCAAAGTTTGCGTTGCATTTTGTTGACGTGGCCACCACCAGTTCAAATCTTTTTGAGTCCCTAATTGGTAAGAGATTGCGTCGGGTTAAACGGCAACACCCAACGGCAACTCTGCTACCAAGTAACAGTAGTTGAGACATTTTATGGGAAGAAATCCAGACAAAAATACAACAAGTGGAATATTTTGGCAACTCCCACCAGTTTGTATAGTCTGCTGATAATGCATTGTCAGAAGTAGCGCCCTCTTGTGGACTAACCCCGACATTAGATTTTCTTGAAATATCCTTCATTAGACTTGCCTCCAGGCCTACATGTATTATTTATCTGGTGTCTGACTGGTTTTAAACAAAAAATTCACTTGTCAAATCTATTTTTTTTTTGTCTTATGGAGTTCCATTCCACTGTGATGAATACCAAATGTTTTTTTTTTTTTTTTTTTTTTTTTGGGGGGGGGGAGGGCGTGACTGAAACTAAATTGTTAACAATGGTAAAACCGCCCTCAAAATGTTGTGGTTTCTTGTTATTCTAAGATCACCTCTTGGTAAATTAAATTTGTTTTTTTTTCCATTTAAAAGTTTCCAAGGCATACTATGGATAAGAATATAACATATTCTATTCTATCTAGACAACTTCTCTGTAGCTTTTCTCAAAATGAACTATTTTTAGTAAAGCTATACGCAAATAATAAACAACACAAATCAATTAAAGGAAAAATATAGATCATGGGAAGATTGCAGGCGGGTTTAATGAGTCAATTTGCATAGTACAGAAAATACACATTGGGGGAAAAACATTATTGTCATCTTGGCAATTCATGGTTTGAAATGTAGAAAGAAAAAAAATACTAACAATAAAAGTTATGTCTACAAATCCCCGACTATACTTGATCGTTATTTTGTTCTAATTTATCTATAATTATCGGTTGTTGCACAAAAGTACAAAATCAAGTGAGCATTTAAGAACATATTTTGAATTCTTATTGACTAGAGTTTACTCCTGATTATTTTGTTCACAGAGATGCTCAAGCAGAAAATAATGCTTAGCACATTTCTGCTAAGCAAAAAACAACAGGCTGCCAGTGGCAGATGGTACATGTGCCATAGAATTCAAGCTGGTAACCGTATTTGCTAAGCAATAGTGGTTATGCTTAGTGACTTTTTTGTGCTTAATAAGCAGCTCTATAAAATTGGAACCAGTTCACTTTACAACGCTTGTATCCTCTGTTGCACTAAGCAGGGTTTTCATTTCAACAGAGTACACTCAAAGCAGTGTAAAGAAACCAACCTACTATTTACAGAAATCCAAAAATTATAACTTTTGTGTGTCAACTTATTATACAAGTCTTAAACGAGACAAACACAAAACATCAAAACCATATTGACATACTGAATTCATAACCAAAATTAATAGTTATTTATTACAAGCTGTCCCCAATTCCCATTCTAATACTTAGTATTTGTATAATTATAAGTAATTTATTGTTTTTATTATTAGTTTTCCCCAGTACTCAATACAATGCAAGGTACACTAGAGAACACTCCATTCCCCAACATGCTTCTGCATATTCAAACCACTTCAAAAATACTCAAGAGTTTGTCATAATGCAGCAGAAGGTTATTCAAACTAAACTACATTTTTTTTACCCAAACAATAACTATATTTAAATCTTTCAATTTACATAAAGGTAGATTAGGTGGTTCTGAAAACAAAGGGTTGCATTCTAAAACTACATGCCGGTGCTGTTAATCCTGATTATTAAACAAAAAGTTAAAAAGGGCTAATTCTATAACGAAATAGTCACAAAATGATTGAGATACATGGGGGGCTTTTGCCCAACCTCAATTTAGGCTGGTTCCAGTGTGTTTGATGCTGAACCACTGTATGTAACATGAACAAACTGCTCCAAAATTAAAGATGGAGCCCAACCAGCTGAAGCTTGAGCCCAAGTCATATCCAAAATGGCCGCTACAGTTATGGCTACGACTGTTGTCAAGGCTGTTGCTAAGGACATCCCATACTTCAACGCATGATGTCGAAATCCAGCAGTAGCCATAGCTGAGGCCGTCAATTTGGACATGGAACAAGTTTGGAAAATGCCCATAAGTTTACAGTTAACCTTCACTTTCCTGAGCTTGACAAATTATTCAGGGCTTTCATATCACTTGAAAAAAACAAAAAAACAACAACAAAACATTGACATGGAAGTGAAGTGTTTTACAACGCATACAAGTCAAAAATGATGAATTAAAAGAAAAAAGGGAAAAAACAGTTTATTTACTTGTTTTGAATCTCATAAATTTGGTCAACAAACACCCTCATGCCAACGAAAAATACTGCAAATTCCTTTTAAGTACAGATTCCGAAAGACTGAGGCTGCGTCGGTTGGCCTCTCTCTTTCAAAAAGATTTATCACTGGGTCATGCATTCCTATCTTATCCAAGCCTAAACAATTTGGGCTGGAGTGACATAGGAGAGAAGAATATTGAAAGATTGAAGCAACATCCTAACTGCCTACTGTCAGAGGCACACAAAATACAGGCCACAAATAAAACAACAATTACAAGAAAACTCCATTAAAGAAAAAAACCCGAAACAATACATCCTTTTTTTCTTTACCAACTCACACCTGTTACCCCCATGTATTTCCTTAACAGTGAACCCAAATGCTTTTCATTGAATTACAAGCCAGTGGTGCTGCTGATCAACCGCTCATCCAATACCTTAAATGACCCAAGTTATGACAATTTAAACAGACTCACTCTCTGAAAAAAGAAGATGCATAGTTTCAGAATTTCAGCGGCCGGAATTTTAACTCAATTTCTTTAATGGAGGTTTCCGTTAATGATGTGATTCAGTATTTGTTTATTGTAGATTTGCTGTACATTGCCCTGATGAGGATGTACAGTTTCTAATTCTAAAATAATTAAAGACTTTTTCAAGAGGGCTCCAGCCTCAAGGAATTGTTTTAGATTGTCAGAGTTTTATTTAACAAATTACTTCATTGAGCTCATTTCGCTACAAATTTATTAGTGCAGGAAAAATTAGTTTGACAACCAAACAGTTTGTATCCACAGATTAAAGCCACTTAATTCTAATTACTGTTTACTCTAAACAAAGTGTACCCAAAAAACCCCAACTATCAACAGAATATATATTTTCTTGCATTATTTGAATTGAGGTTCATTATGAACAAACTGTTAAAAAATTTGTTGTGAAATTACATTTCTTAATTGTGAAAATAAACGTTCATATGAATTATGAAGGCAATAATAGTAAACTCTAAACAAAAAGAATTCATGAAATGATTATACATTAAAGAGTGGATCAACATTTGAGAATCAAGTGTAAAATCCATTGTATTAGCTTAAACAAGATTATTTTAACATCCAAGGAAAGGGTAGAAATTTAACATTTAAACTCTTCTACATCAAACTTGCCCTGGGCCCAATTTCATGGCACTACTTACCATAAGCATAGTATTGGTGCTTACGGAAGCAGGAAATTTCGTGCTTAGCATATTTCACAGGTTTTCAGGAATTTATGTTTGTGCGAAGTCCTTCATGACTAGGCATTCGTTGCTCAAACAAGCGCAGAAATTCAGCGCTTAACCCTGTAAGCAAAGAATGGTGAGACAGTGCAGAGCCATGAATTTGGGATCTGATGCTTTCAGGAATTTCCATTTGACTTGGCTATCATAAATTTAGATTTATTCAATGTTTCATAGAGCCCTTGCATATGGCGTCACAAAATGGCTCCCTCACTGGCGATTGATTTCTACGGCACATGCACGCACACACTTACGCACCAAGCTTATAGACGCCATGTTGTAGGGCAGATATTTGAACGGTGACGTCATGTTCAATACGGTCTATTGAGACTAATATAAAAATAAACGCAATAATACGGGAAATCAAGCTATATCTGGATTTGCTGGTTATAAAGCACCATTTGAAACAACCAATGCAAAGTTATAATTAATTGTGGGCGGTTGTCTTTACTACTGGACAAGACATCAAATCTCATCATGCAATTTTACAGCTGGGTTTTGTCACATTATCTTTGAGTTCTACACGAGCAAAAAAACAAAGACTCAAGCAAAGATTACAGCTTCTGGTAGTAAACTTAAAAACATTTTGTACAACGACGCCTAAAAGAGACAACCGGTTAACTGTCACAGCAATGTCTAACTCTTCCCTTCAGCAGACTACTTTGCCATTTATTATTTGCATTACTGTTGAATTCTGCGAGCATACATTTAGATATTTCAAAATGTGGCTAACGAATAAACTCTCAATTACGGGGCTCACCACTACCGTACAAATGATGAGGTAAGGCACTGCTTAAATCTTTTTTCCATAATCATAATTCATTTTTTAAACTCTTATTTGGTATAGTTTTTTTCTTTCTTTAAGATTTAGTTAATACATCTTAAATCTACAAACAAAAATGTTAACAATCACCATCAGTCGTAAACAGTAAATAAAAATGAGTAATTTTAAAGAATTTGTTTATAGTTAATCTTGCTTTTTATGCAAACGGAAATATATAACAAACTTGTAACCAATCCCATTACTATTATCCCTGAAATAACTAAATATCTAAACTAAGCAATGAACTATAAGTTGATAGTTATCTAACTAAGTGGTAAAACCAACTAACCGGGTTCAAAGCAAACTATAAACAGAGTATGTTGTACACAGGTCTGATTCCATGATGATGTATACTGGATATCAGAGAACTGTTTAACGTCACATCACTGCACTGACAACACTTCAGATATCATCAGTTTAGCAAAACATGCAAAAGCAGTTCTATTGGTTGAATTGCTTCGCGCAGACTACGCGCACGTTTGTTCAACCAATCGAGGGTGCGCATTGTTAGCGTGATTGTTATCGTTTTCGTTTATTGCTTCAGTGTGACTGGCCCTTTACTGTCCCAAATCCATCAATGTTTGCCACTCTGTTCTAAAACTCAACGCCCAAAAATGTGTGGACTGTGATAAGATTCATCAGCCTGGTCTCATGCCAAGAGTGGATGGCTAGAGTACAGAGCAAATCCATCAAATACAAGCAGTCCATGAGGTGGGTTGGGTAAAGTCAGGATCAAATGTGATTATTCTGCCTAAATCATACATTATATGCCGATATGCATTCGCTACTTGACTATGGCTGAGTAGGCAGAAAAACAAGTAGCAAGTAAAATGACTCAAGTGAAAGAGGTGCTCTCCGCGCGAACTGGTGGTTGCGCGACTACTGTGCGCTGCCCGACTATGGGGAGTAGAAGTCGGCAACCAGCAGTTCGCGCGAGAGCAGTGACAACTCAACTATCTCACCGCGTGGGACCATTAACGACTTGTCCACAAGTCTAATGTGGAAGTAGGCAAAAGTGAAAAGCCTGCAAAGGCCTCAGATGTGAATAGCCATAACTGAGCAAGCAATAAGTCTCAGGTTTGATAAGCCAGCAAAAGGCCTTAAGATGTGAGTAACCTCAACTGAGTAGCCATAAAAAAAGTGACATAAAAAAGGTTGAAGTATGTGAGTAACCTGCGAGATGCTTTAAGTGCGAGCAGCCAAATTTGAGTCGCCAGAAAAAGCCTTAGATGTGAGTGGCCAAATCTGAGTGACCATCAAAAAGCCTGAAATAGGCAACGGGAGGCCTCAGGTATGAGGAGCCAACTCTTTGCAGCCAGCTCAGTTTAAAATTGTACACTCTTTTTAAACGCTAAACAAGTGTGTTAGAGCGGACACAGTTGAGTGGTCTGTGAGGCTAAGCTGAGTAGTCCAACTTCATTCTGTATGACACCAGAATGAGTATTTAAATCCTTGAGAAAAAATTTGAGTTTTAGATGCGAGTAACATGGTCTTGAACCGGGAGACAACATGAAGTGCTTTTTGTAACCATTGTGATAGATGCTGAACAAGACTCCATTAAATATTTATTAAGTTCATATAAATTGTTGTTTTGTTGTTATTTGTTACTTTAAAATCGCAACATTGCTCCAATAACATTTATTCATTCAATGAAAATATAAAACAGCTACACTGTCACTTCAATGCTGCACATCTTAAATCTATTTTACAAATAATTTATTGGAAAGAAAGTTGATTTTAAAAGGGTGGTACGAATTAACCATTGGAGGGAGGATGGAGGTTCATAAATTTCCCCCTGGAAGCTTGAAGTCAATTAGGTTTGGGTCTTTGCTACTTATTAAAAAAAACCTAAAAAAAAACATATGTAGTTTGGTGACGAGAATGAAACAAAATATAAACATCAACTGACGAATATCTTATAAAACAATAAACTGCATTAAGATTGAAAGCATGTCTTGAACAAAAAAAGGCAAGACTTTCTTTCTGAATATTATGACTTCTTTATGGGAGTAAATGACACAATAAAAAGTGAACAATCTCACTGCTATCTACCAAAACACTTCAGCGACTTTGTAATGCTGCCACTGGTTGAAAAACCTGAGCAAGAACTTGGCCTTAGAGAAAAGAAGGCTTCGTTCGTCAAGCACCTGTTAGAATACTCATGGAGCATTGGAAGTAACAGTACCCCAGCCCAAACACCACACTCCGAGGCCCCCGTGAAAATAGCCAGAGACTGGCCTTGAGAATCTGGTAGTTACCAGTCGACCTTTGACCTTGCATGCCATAAAATTGGTGATGCATAACACACACACAAACACAAACTCTGTAATCAGGAACCTCCTATTGTCCCTCTTTTGTTTGTAGTCTGTTTGGCAACAACTCCCATTGGTTGTTGTACACAATCTCCAACTGGGGACCTTCACCCAACTGGGGACCCTATTTTCCTCTTTTGGTTGTACTTTACTTTTTGACAACAACTCCCATTCGTTTTGTACACAATGACCAACTGGGGACCCTCACCCAAGTGGGGACTCTTCTGTACATTGTAATGGGTCCCCAATTGGGATGTGTATGCCTACCCACACCCACCCAAGTGTGTAGTGTCACTATCAGTCTGGGCCCAACTTCATAGAGCAGTTTCCGAAGAAAGTTTTTCTTAACAAAGTTTTTGCTAAGCAAAACAAGTCAGAGACTGTGCATGTGACAAGGTACTTTGGCTGTTTACTTACCCTGGTAAGCATATTTTTGTTGCGCTTATCTACTTTTTTTGGCTTAAACGGCTCTATGATTATGGGCCCTGGTAGGTATGGGTCCTGGTATGTCAATCCAAAAAAAAACATTGGGTTTGTAAGACCAGTGCCATGCAGGTTAGACAGGGGACCAGTCTATGAGCACCCAACCCTGACTAATAAAATATCAGCATGAGTCAGGAAGGGGGGGAGGGGGAGAAAAAACATCTATGATACATTTGTGTAATATACATCTGTGTAAATATTCGTTGTATATTGATTTGAGAAGCCCACAGCATAACTTCTATCACACCAACTGGCCTACTAACAAAAAATGCCAGATCTCTCGTCCAACTCATCAGTTAAAACCAACAACAACAAACAGAAACAATAAAACCTAATGATCTAAATGTGAAAGAGCAGATCTCAAACAAGAAGTTCGGTACTAGAGGAAGAAAGGAAAAAAACAAAAATGGAAAAAAACAAAAACAAAAACAAGAACCCAACCAATATACACTCTTGCTACAGCTGTTGGCATCCAACTAAAAGTACCATGAATTCACCTTTGTATATAATAACTTTGTCATCAACTACACTGTACTATTTGTAAAGCTCTTACAAGTCGCTCTCACCATAGAGGGCGGTAGAGAAGGACATATAATCTAAAGCTCCGGGGCTGCCATCTGGTCCTTGGTAAGGGGCCATTCTGGCAATGCAGTACTCCGCTTGATCTGGGGGCAACTCGCGCATCAAATCTTCTTTCGTGATGTAGTTCTGTTGGAAAAGAGATATGAGTTTTGGTGATTACATTCAAATGAAGTCTGCAAGTTTGAAGATTTGTGTTCGGTCTTTGTTTGTGGGTTCAGTCTGAAATTATCCACAGCTTGGGTTTAGGCCGTAGCTGAATTGACGGCTACGACTGTTGCTGAGGGTGTTGCTAAGAGTCTCATTGCAGCGTTTTTTTAAAATAGACAAAAATTACTCAAAACATAAAATCGCAGGCACGGAATATTTTCGGAATACCGATGTGAATCGTTAAGGCCGGTTTATAGTCGGTCGCGCGGCGGAAATCTTGACGCGCGATAAAAAAAAAGACACAGTTTTTAGGCCTCAGCGATGACTATAAATTGTGTCGCTCGTCAAGATTTCCATCGCGCGACTGACTATAACCCGGCCTTAATGCTGTAGAAGTTCTAGAGTAGAGGGCATGACTTTCCAAACAGTTGGGTGACTTCACACTACTCTTTTTCCTGGGGGAAATCCCAGGGCATAACGGCTGGCCTTTTCACCCTTGGATCGCTTTAACCTAGCTTTACCCTCGATCTTACCTGGCCTATGGGCAAATCCTGGGGAGTAGCCACCCCTGCTCTGGAGTAGAAGGTAAGGGGTCAAACCCCAGGGTGTTCTTGAAAAGTGCAGTGTGAAAGGGACTGTGAGGGTGCTCTGACATAACAGTGGGGTAAAAAAAAAACAATCCCAGGACCTCCCTAGGGAATTGTTCCATGGTGATAAGAGATAGTGTTGAAAGGGCCTTACCTTATTTCCAGCCAGCACTTTGAAGGATCCCTTAACTTGTTCCGATGTATCGGTGTCCGTGGCCTCGCGGGACATATAATCCAAGAAGGCTTCAAACGTAACATGTCCGTCATGGTTGGGATCTACGCTATCCATGATGCGGTCAAACTCAGGGTTTCGTCCCGATTTGTCGTCAGGCGGGGAGAGACTGAGGGACATCAGGCACGATTTGAACTCAGTGCGGTCTAGCTTACCGGTGTGGTCCTGTGATTCAAACGGGTGCAACATAAGTAGGACTCTGTTACTGTGTCCGCTAAACCAGAATACAGTTCAATGTTCAATTAAATCTCTGCATTACACTAGTCTTTAAAATGAAGTCTGTCTTACCTTGTCGAATATATTAAACGATTGTCTGAACATCTCAAACTGCTCCTCAGTGATTCCCTTGGAGTCCCTCGTAAGGATCTGGTTCTCAATCTCGTTGATGAGACGCCTTACTGTTGTCATCAGCTGCTCATATCCAACACGAACTGTCTGTCAGTTAAAAAAAAAAAACATCTGATAATAAGTCAGGGATCAAAATTTAAACTGGACTATTTATCAAGCCCAAGGCCAGTGAAACTTCCTGGCGAAAAACTCAGCATAAAGAAGTGTCCTGCCTCGATTGCTAGAATTTCAGAAACCCAGTAAAAGGCAACAAACACAGCATAAATAAGTGTCCTGCCTATTTCCAGCGTTTCAAAAACCCAGTGAAAACACACAAATCAGTAAGGAGAAGGGTCTTACGAATAATACTAATATCTAGTTTTTATTAAGCGAAAAAAATGGGTGGAAAGAAAACAACTGTTTAGCTAGATGAGTTTGACCTATGACCTTACCTCCATAGTGTATTCCGTGTGTTCATTCTCAAAGATCATAGCTTCTTGTACTGACTGGTTGTACATCTCAAGCTCGTCCATGTGGTTCTTGTAATCGACGACCTACAACAAAAAGTTAATAATAAACTTGTTTAATGAAGAGACAATTAAAAAACCACAACAGCTACAAGTACTAAAGCTGAAAACAACAGTACGAATAACATCTCTACAGATGTACTTAAAGGAACATGTTGCCTCGGATCGGTCGAGTTGGTCTTTGAATAGCGTTTGTAACCGTTTGTTAAAAAATGCATATGATTAAAAAGATATTTTAAAAGTAGAATATAATGATCCACACAAGTAGCACTCGAAATTGCGTGGTTTTCCTTTTACCTCGTCGACAAACACGGTCGGCCATTTATGGGAGTAAAAGAAATTTGGGGGGTGTGAGGGATGAGTGGGGGGGGGGGGGGGAGGCAGGGGCAGATTGAGTTAAGTACTCACATCTCTTTCAATCCTCTTCAGGAGACTAAGATGGTCTTCTAGGACACCCTTCTCCTGGTACATGTTGTTCACTTTCATGGTGACATTCTCAATCCAAGGGCCGACCACGTTGGCCTTCTTGGCAAACTGGTAGCGTAGACGTTCATTGGCTGTGGGTACGCTCAGGAAAATAACAAGATTTCTAACACACTTTGTGAAGAGCGCACTCCTTTGAATATCCACAAGTCCCATGCCTGAGTTTTCCCTGGTTATGTTTTTTCACCAACATCTATAACCAGGGCATACCCCTTCTCTTTTTGATAAGTGCACTTGGTTCTTTAATGGCAGTGGACACTATTGATAATTACTCAAAATAATTATTGGCATAAAACCTTTCTTGGTGACGAGTAATGGGGAGAGGTTGATGGTATAACACATTGTGAGAAACGGCTCCCTCTGAAGTGCCATAGTTTTTGAGAAAGAAGTAATTTTCCACGCATTTGATTTCGAGACCTCAGATTTAGAACTTGAGGTCTCGAAAATCAACCATCTAAACGCACACAACTTCGTGTGACAAGGGTTACTTTTCTTTCATTATTCTCTCGCAACTTCGATGACCGATTGAGCTCAAATTTTCACAGGTTTGTTATTTTATGCATATGTTGAGATACACCAACTGTGAAGGCTAGTCTTTGACAATTACCAATAGTGTCCACTGCCTTTAATTTAAATGACACATGGGACCTACAGCCCCAAAGCAATAGTGGTTAAGTGTCTTGCTTATTAGGATGACAAGTGTCAGGACCAGGACTCGAACCTATACTCTGGTGATCAGAAACACCAAAGCTCGAGTCCAGGACGCTCAACCACTAAGCCATGTCAAACCACAGTGTACTCTATCTACATGCCTACAGGTTACAGTGATAGTTACTGTTATGAAATTCCTGGTTTCATTACTGCAACGATTAAAAATAAATGTAAACTCTGATATACTGCCACAAAAGGATACATTCCTGTTTGAGGAGTTCTGACTGTAGGGCGCTATCTCTCTCCGGTACTAGCCTCAACACCTCTTGCCACTTACTGACCAAATCCTGTAGAGAATCAAACAGAAATAATCAGTGGACAATTTTGGTAATTACTCAAAATAGTTATTAGCATAAAACCTTTCTTGGTAACAAGTAATGGGGAGAGGTTGATAGTGTAAAACATTGTGAGAAACGGCTCCCTCTGAAGTAACGTAGATTTTGAGAAAGAAGTAATTGTTCACGAATTTGATTTCCAGATCTCAGATTTAGAACTTGAGGTCTCAAAATCAAGCACCTGAAAGCACACAACTTTGTGTGACAAGGGTGTTTTTTTCTTTCACTATTATCTCGCAACTTCGACGACCAATTGAGCTCAAATTTTCACAGATTTGTTATTTAATGCATATGTTGAGATAAACCAAGTGAGAAGACTAGTGTTTGACAATTACCAATAGTGTCCATTGTCTTTAAGCACTGTACTTTCCTGAGCAATGTGAAGGAAAAAAATCCACAGGCAATTCACTCTGGTGAGATTCCAACACACGACCTTTGCATTGGTGGAGCAGATGCCTTACCACTAGACCCCCGAACTAGCCCCGGTAGCTAGGGAACTATCTGAATGTAATACATTATTTGTCTCCACTGCGTTGGATAGATAATGTGACAAAGAGGGGTGGTAGAAGTGTGCAAGAGCTGAGAATTGCGGCGATTAAAACAGAACAGGTGATGGTGGCGATTCCAAGAATGCGCCCCGTTACTATGTGAGGATGAGGCGGCCATGAACACAAGTCTATGCCAAATGAGGATCATCATTACCAATCATGTACTTTGTTTAAAAACATCTAATTTTCTTTATCCTCGATGCAAATTTAAAATCTATTACAGATCGTTGCGGTACCCGCTGCCAAAACATAGGATTCGAACTGCCTCTAGCTACCGGGCAATCTCGGTAGTCTAGTTGGTAAGACACTGCTCTAGAATTGCAAGGGTCGTGGATTCGAATCCCACCCGAGTAATATGCCTGTGATATTTTTTCACAGGACTCGGGAAAGTACTGAGTATACAGTGCTAACACACATCTGTGAATGGGTAAAACCACAAATTAATATTCTTCATCCCCGATGCAAATTTAACAATCTATTCTAAAAACATCTTCTACTCTTTGTCTAAACAACATACCTCTACACTGAGTGTTGAGTAAGGATTGGACTTGTCCATATTCAGGTCGTGTTCCGCAAACAGGTTCTTGATCTTGTTGCCGATCTCCACCAGATCGTCGAAGGCTAGCTGAGCGTCAGGAAGAGTTGCTTTGAAGTCTTCATGAGGTTGGATCAAACCCTGGAAAATATCCACAATAATTTACAATCAGTGAAAGAAATGCAGATACGAATTACTCTCAGATTGGTATATTCCAATTACAGATCATTCTTCATGTGTGGACATAACCGCTCCAGACTTTCGGCGATATTGCAAAAACGCTACCACCTTTGGATGTATCAACAGCAAATCCCAATTATTGGTGAAAAAAAAAACAGCTAAGAAACGTTTCATGCATGAAACATTTCTCAGGTTGTGTTTTCTAAATTACAGATCAGTCTTCCTGTCTGGACAAAAACGCTCTAGAGTTTTGGCGATATCGCAATAATGCAACACCTTTGAAAAAATCCACAGCAAATCACAATCAGTGAGAGAATGGCGTAGAAACATTTCTGCGTGAAATATTTCTCAGATCCTGAATTCTAAATTATGGATAATTCTGTGTGGACATAACTGCTCCAACACCCACTTCCACATACTTGGCCTGGTACAGGACCAACTCACTGGAAAATGTTCCATAGAGTAGGAGGGCTCAGGGCCATACACTTAAAGAATGAAATAAAACGAAAATCGATTGTCAACAGTTGCCATTTAAAAAAAAAAAAAGCTATTGTAGAAAAAATCTCTGACTAACTCTGATTTCATCCAGTGTGAACACTGAAGACATCAGGTTTTTTTGTCAACAAATACCACTTTTGAAAAAAACTTTCACGAATAAAGTCTCCATCTCTGACTTACTCTGATTTCATCCACAGTGTGAACACTGAAGACATCTACCAGGTCTTCATTGGCTCCCTCCATCCAATTGTTAAACGGTGCGGCCTTCTTGGCGAAGTCTAAGAACAGTGAGTCCACTCTTTGCAAAAGGTTTTCTATTTTCTGTGACAACGGAAAGAAGGTTTGGTGTTATAAATGGTTCCTCAAGGATGCGTTTACAGCCCCCTTAGTATATCATCTATTTATAAATACCCCATAGAGTTTCACTATTCCTATTCGTGGGGTGTTTAAATGTTTGATAATGACCAGCTTGAGCTGTAAGACCGGCTGGCTTCGCGTGTTAGGTGCGCAAGCTCATGTACGCCAACTTCACTTCTGCGGAACGCAATTCATAGCTATTAGTTACATCGCGTAATATAATGTGTGCACGCGCCTATACACACCACCTGACACACACAAAACGTTTTCACAACAGATTTTGAAAATTTGAAAAAATTCGCAAATTCGCACAGGAAACAAGTGGCAGATTGTCTAGAAATGTGACAAAAGGGCATTTATGAATGGGAATAAAAGAGTAGTGACTTGTTCTTAAACGGGTTTAAAACATTGCCGGTTTTAAACGGCCATTTA
Organism: Asterias rubens; assembly: GCF_902459465.1. Classification (NCBI taxonomy): domain Eukaryota; kingdom Metazoa; phylum Echinodermata; class Asteroidea; order Forcipulatida; family Asteriidae; genus Asterias; species Asterias rubens. Next base: position 30,827,983 of record NC_047062.1, read on the forward strand.
AGAACTCGTCGCTCCCCTATTATTCCCTTATGTATGGACAAAGAAACCCAGTTTTAACAGTAAGCAACTAGTTTTGACTTGTAATCACATCAGCTTAAAACATCTCTCTGAAATGGGCCTCCCCCCCAACTTAGGGTTCAGAATTTTGCTGTGCGTTTATGATACCTGACCCTATGCTAAAAATTCTACCAGACTAGAAGAACACTTGAAGACAGGGACTTACTTCCAGTGTTAGTCTGCGTGCAGAAGTCAAGGTACCCAACCGGTCCCATTGATCACAGATTGCCTGGCATCGAGTATTGATGGGTCCGATGTCATGGTACTCCAGGATACTGTACAGAAAATAAATCAAAACTTGTTTTAATATTATACAGACTCTTGCTAGACTAGAGTCTTTTTCATATGCTGCACCGTTTCTTTGGAGTAGTCTTCCTGTGTAGTATATTTGCCAGGCTAGTTCTTTACTATGTTTTAAGTACCTGTTGAAAACTCATTTGTTTAAAACTGCTTTTTTGTGATTTGTTTATTTGTATCTTGTATCTTTCTCTCATTATTTATTTTATTGTTCTCTTTATGCGCTTAGAGGCTTTTTGCATTAGGCGCTTTTCAAATGTCTTATTATTTTTATTATTATTATTATTATTATTATTGTTGCTACTGTCTGGCATCATTTGGATATACATGTATGTGTGCAGACCGGGTCTGTTTGTAGCATGTTCATCCCGTTCACAGACAGACCCAACTTGTTACAAGAATTTAACTGACTAGGGTTACGTTATAGATGCCAACAAGCCAACAAGCTACACCAAATCCACTTCACAATATTTCAGGACGAGTTTGGACGCTTTGAGAATTAGTGGTGTGACCCAACTTAAAGGTGTTTGAACTAGCATTTGGCCAGCGGACCACTGTTAAGGGAGACAATGATCAACACTTCAGAATCTAATTTCTTTAACTGTTTCCCCAAATCTATCTTTTTCTTTCCTTTCATGTGGTGATGTACAAGTCATTTAATTTGTGAACATTTGCCAGTCCCTTCCGCAAAATGATTGGATCCAGGAAGGCAAAAGAGAATATGTTGCCAAAAGCTTGCGGGAAAAGAGGAACAAAAACTCAAACAGGAAACTCACACCAAAAAACTAAGACCATTTCCCTATACAAATATAAAAACAAACAAACAGGAAAAGAAAAATGAAAAAAAAAAAAACCCAAAAAACGATAACCATTTGATACCATTCACATGTGTGAGGTTATTTTTTAAACACTATAGACATGTTAACAAAAGAGCCACAAAGCCAGAACTTCATGCAGGCACAATTTGTACACAGTTCAATGGAAGAAAACATGAAATCTTTCATTTCATGATGATCTTATACCTTTTTTTTTAAGAAGAAAATCTAAGGCACATCTCAAAACTGGTTCAATTTTGTTTACAATTCTCGTGTGGTGTACTAACATGTATTTATTACAACATGTCAAAATTATAGAAAAGTTTGCGGTAACACCATGTAATAACAATCTCTCAATGAGTTGGGGTGGTTCTGAAAAGAACCGTTGGATTAACTCGACGTTTCGATCAGTATGATCTGATCGTCATCTGGAGAATGCAAAAAAACTTTCACGAATAAAGTCTCCATCTCTGACTTACTCTGATTTCATCCACAGTGTGAACACTGAAGACATCTACCAGGTCTTCATTGGCTCCCTCCATCCAATTGTTAAATTCTCCAGAAGACGATCAGAGCATACTGATCGAAACGTCGAGTTAATCAAACGGTTCTTTTCAGAACCACCCCAACTCATTTAGAGATTGTTATTACATGGTGTTACTGCAAACTTTTCTATATCTTACTTCCACCATGCAAAGTTTCAAATCCTACTTATGTCAAAATTAGATAGAGTAACACCTTATCTGTTGTGATTTGCATGAAAAACCTCCCCGTCCAAAGAATATAGACAAATTCTTACTTCATTTCTTGAGCGATAGCAGCAATCTGTTCTACACGGTCTTGATGGGCTGCCAGGTCACTCTCAAAGGCCTCGTGTTTCTTCTTCAATGCCTGTGAACAAAACAGAAGATGGAGAGATGAACTAAGTACATACAGGGGGATTGCTTGGCAACAGACAGGGCAGGATAGAGTGAATTGGTGAAGAGGCTTTGCTCCTGCAGTGGAGTGAAACAGGCTAGACGACAGCCTGTGAACAATCAGCGGAGAGAATGATTTCATTTTTGTATATTTGGCACAATGACCTTGCCAATTCTAGAGAAAATCTCTCACCAGTAACCACCAAGATTGTCACGGGTTTAAATCTCATCAGAGTAATCAGCTGGGCCCAATTTCATGGCTCTGCTTACCGCCGAATTCTGCGCTTACGATCACGATTCCCCGCTTACGTGCAAGCGCCAAATTTCGCTGCTAACCTGTGAAATACGCTTGCTGTAAGCACAGAATTTCCTGCTTCCGTAAGCGCCAATTCTGTGCTTACGGTAAGCAGAGCCATGAAATTGGGCCCTGTTTTCTTTCACAGAACTCACTCAGGAAAGTACTGAGTATTCAGTGCTTTACATACAATTGGTAAACCCCCAAAAATATTCTCTATATCAGCAAGTCCTATTTCCAAGATGTCATCGTCGTCATTAGTTATACTTTTTAAGACTTCATCATCCTACATTCAAAACCTCAACTGTCCGAGATACCTATTGCAAGATCACAGTAAGTTCGGATGGCACTTCTAAAGCTCCGTACTTTCTAATAATCAGAGGTTTGTACTCACATAAATTTCATTGAGCTTGACTCCTGTGTAGTCATTATTTTCAAGGTCTGGTTCCTTGCCTTCTGCCCATCCCTCGTGGATGTTACACTTGTGATGGAACTTCCTTGCCAAGTGATCCAAGCGCTCCAGTCTACAAAAGCCAAACAGTTAGTTTATTCCACTGCAAATTGTTTCCATGTCCTTACAAATTGTTAAACTTCATTTCATTTTGTAATAACAATAAAACAAGAAAGTATGCTAGCGGCACTACCATGTTCATGTATCAAACTCTTGTGTTGGCTCTGAGAAGGACCATGTGGTCTCCTACTAAAAAACACTTCTTCCTTCCTTTTGAGATCAGCGTGTCATGGCCGAGCGGTTAAGAGCACCGGATTCAAGCTCTGGTGTTTGATCAGCAGAGTGTGGGTTCAAATCCCGGTCGTGACACTTGCTACGTAAAATTGGGGAGGTAGTGCTTTCTGCTCTACCAGCCAAGCTTCTGACTGATGATACCTAAGCCTACATCCATATGGACTGTAAAGGGGGTACCCCTGTTTCAGCCCTAGGAGTAGGTGGCAACTGCCTCCGGAAAAAAATAATTTTAGCCCACACCGTATTGTGTATCTGGCGACTTGCATAAAAAAAGAAAGAAAAAAAGATGGCCTCCAAATCATGGTTGAAGATAAACAAACAACCAGACACACCAGGGCGAACCCCTTCTTGTAGCGATTAGTCTACTGAGGTCTTTGAAGGGCATTGATAGTTTTTATAACAACACATGGGACTTTATGGCTTCAAGTCCACCCAAAGGATGGAGCAACAATGGTTAAGTGTCTTCCTTTGAGGATACAAGTGTCATGAATACGTCTGGAACCCACACTCTGCTGATCAGAAACACTGGCTCAGAGCTTAAGTTTGAGGCTCTTAACCGCTTGGCCATGGGCAGCGTCACGGCAAACGATTTGTACACATGGTTGCACCCCCCAATTTTACTACTCCAGTTTTTCTTACATTTTATGATCAAAACAACGCAAAGCTTTTAAGTAGGATTTGAAATTTTCTGTTTACTTTAACAGAAAGGAAAGCTCGGGTTCCAAGTTCTTTACCCCTACATGGTTGTACCCGCAAGTTTTCTAGTCTTTCCTATGATCTACGCCACGCAAAGCTTCAAACATCACTTTGACAGTTCTAAGGATACCTATCCAAACTGCATTCTCAGCTCTGTTGGAGTTTGGAGTTTGGGTAAGCCTTGTTAGACCAGACAGCATGTGCATATTCATGACCCACACAAATAATAAATTCTTCCTGCAGACACAAACACTAATGTCTCTGTGTATGAGCTGCCTGCTGTTCCATAATGCACAGACACCATGTGTGGCCTGCAGCCCTATAAATTATACCAATTCCACGCACCACTGCTTTCTGAAATTTAATCTAGCTGCAATGTACTTTCATAATGCATGGATATAATAAATTGTCTGCCATAGGTCACAGCTAAATGTAAGCAAACATGACATTGATAATCTGTTACCACAACAGACGCCGATCTGGGGTGTCAATCTGGGGTGTTATTATATGTTTTTTTTTTTTTTTCTTTTTTTTTGGGGCAAAAAAAAAAAAACCCAGGAATTTTGTTTTAAAACTGAGAATCACATCCCTGTAATTGGAAAAATTTCCTTAAGTAGGGAGAAAATCTCGCCCGCATAGTACAGCCATGTTTTCACTAAAGACTGTACACAATCACATTGGCCATTTTTCGAAACAACGTAGGATGATGGAGGACAATGTTTACCTTCTCATCTCCGACAGCAGCCAATCTTCAAAGCCACGTTCAGACTGCTCCAGCCCCTTCCATGCTTTGGCTATATCCTGGTGAAAAAAAAAGCAAGAACAGAATTAATACCACAGAGAAACATGTGAAAATCCTTGAGCAAGTTCAGACTACAGAAGCATAGGAAGAATACCATATCATATTTTATCTTGGTACTTCAAAGATATTAAGGTCATATCAGAATTGGCGGCTACATCTATGGGTACGAGAGTTGCTAAGGAAGTCTTATACTCTAAAGCCATTGGACACTTTCGGTAAACAGTATTGTCCAAGGCCCACTTTCCGACAGAGATGGCGCTTTACAAATGTCCGTTGTTATTATTATAGAGATCTGAGTTGAGTTAGTTTGAAAAGAGAAATGGGTTGAAGAAGAAGGTCTTGACGTACCGAGACCAGTTTGCCTTCCTGTGGGATGTACGCAGGTCTGTTGCTGAGACGGAGTTTAGTCTGCAGGGTGTTGTAGTTCGTCTCTAACTGGCCCTTCTCTTCTGTCTTCGGAGGCTTCTCCTTCCCACGATAGTTGCGGAACTCGTCAAGCTTATCCTGCAAAGAATAGCACAAAATAAAATGTCAACAAACGTAAAAAATATGGTTGGGCGGGGTGGGCATTTCACCAAAATTTAAATGAAAATAACTTAAATACTTCTGAATGGCCCAGAACACTAACCTGCACAAAATAAGCCAAAATGCATATTTTTTCTTTTTCTCAGCATTCCTTTCATGTGATTCTACATAAGTACAGAATGTACTATGAAAGTTATTGGTGTTAGGGTCCTCTCAGCATAAGCTCACAAACTCTGGCGGAGAATTAGTCCAGATTTTAAACACATTCTCAAAATATTGTTTTGAACACATGTGAAATATTCCTAGAGAGGCTGCAGGAACAGTCCAACGAATAAATTTAACAGCACAACACTGAAATTAGGGGGACTGTGCATGTACTTATTTCACGGGAAAAACAGGAATTCTACACTACCACATTAAATAAACATTGGGAGTAAGGCATATGGTGGGACAGTGAAATAATTTCCCTCAATGTGTCAGTCGCTACTTGAAAATCATTTTCACAGGTTTGTTATTTTATGCATATGTTGAGATACACTAAGTGAGAAGACTGGTCTTTGACATCTACCAACAGTGTCCAGTGTCTTTAAGAAGCATTTTGTTTCTTGTAATGTTTCTCAGATTGTGCATTACTATTCGAAATTGTTTTTCCTGCGTGGACACATTCGCTCAGGATTTTCGGTGATACCTCAAAAACATGACCACCTTTTGAAATGAAATTTGCAGGTGTTAGTTTTATTGTGTACATTAATGAGTCGAAGCCTTAGACTAGGGTATTTATATTGGCTGATAACCTTTTTAAGGTAAGCATATTTGTTGCTACTGTTTGTGCCCTAAATAATTATTACCACAATCAGCATAGTTTATCTATCAGTTAAAACCATGACAAAGCACCCATTAGTTGATTGCTGAACTTGCAAGAATAAGTACTCCACATAAAGGTAGTGGGAGTGTGGTTAACAACAGTTAAAATGCTTGGAATTTGCACAGAATACAATGTTCACGGTCTGACCAAGACCACAGGGCAAACTGAATGGAAATACACTGGGTAAACTGAATGGACAGGGTATGTACAAAGTCACTCATGCAAATCTCCAGACTTTTGTTGGGGATACACTTTGTGCAATAGGCACTCCACATCTGTTCACTGTGCACATACTAAAAAAAACAAAATAAACAAATAAACACTTGATGAAAGACCAACCAGTGCCCAATATCATGGAGCTGTTCAGCAGACACATGTTCGTACTAAGCAAAACAAAGCAGGATACCAGTCAGAAATGATGCATGTGACATGGTATTTTGGTTGGTAACTTTTCTACAGAAGACAATCAGAGAATACTGATCGAACCGTTGAGTTGAAACCAACGGTTCTTTTCAGAACCACCCCAACTCGTTCAGAGATTATCATCACATGGCGTCACCGTAAACCTTTCCATAACCTTAATCTGGTAAGCATAATTTTGTTGTGTTTAGCTACGATTTTGCGCTTAAGCAGCTCTATGAATAATGGGCTCAGATCATTGCACACCACTACACACACTGTGCATCTATATCTACAAATATAAGCTATGTATACGCTGTTCATTACATGAGACAAACCTCTGCTACTTGAAGACTCTACAACAGAAGCGCAGCCAATTTACAAAAGAAAAGTCAACATTACTTAGATGATGTAACAGTTTAAAGATTCTCAGTCTTATTTTGTCAGATTTAAACCCAGCAATTTACCTAGTTTTTTGTTAATCAGCTTACTTGATAGATTCAAAAAACAATCCTCCAATGATGCAATGGTTCTTGCATTGCTCGTTTGTTTGTGGGGGTGTTCCTTGGTTTGTTTGTTGTTGGGGTGTTGGTTGGTTGGTTGGTTGGTTGTGGTTGAGAGTTAATTAAAAACTAAAAGAATTGCTGTAGAGATCCAAATAACAAATTCTAACTAACATCGGCTGATGGATAGAATTTGTTATTTGGATCTCTACAGCAACTCTTTTAGTTTTTACTTGCATTTGTGCATTTTCCACAGCAGAGGCAAACGTTTGTGTAATATATGTGCATCAACTGTCAAAATTCATTCAGAGAAAATCAGGGAAAATGTTATTCTGCTTGGAATAAAATGAAATGTGGGGGGAGGGGAGTGTAAAGATTCTTACCTGGACAGCTGGCAAGTTGTTTTCTGGCAGAGTTCTGTCCTCAAGCCATGGGCGCTTACGTTTAATCCACTCCAGTAGCTGTAAACAAAGATCAAATACAACTTTAGATTCAGAGAAACACTCTATGGCTATCAGGTAAATGTGCTAGAATTACACGGATTTAAGATTTTTGTTCCATTGTTACTTTTAGCAACAGTTTATTTATTATTTAACTTTATTTTTGATATGTTTACACTTTAACATTGTCCTGGGGAATGAGGATCAGGTAGGCTCAGTGGTTTCAGGGCGGGCATGGTTGGCTTGTGTGTAAAGCGCTCGCCTCTCACCAAGGTGACCCTGGTTTGATACCCGGCGAGGGCCATATTGAGTTGAGTTGTGCGTTTGTTCTCTGCCGTGCAATGAGGGTTTTCCAGACCATCTTGTTTTCCTCCCTCGGGAACAATTAAACAATCAAATCTATGGCTGTGCTCCCTGGTCTTAATAGGTTGATGTGGCTGGCTGCCGAACATGCCAAAGGCGCCCTTGCATGCCTGCTTCTCAACACATTGTAACCTAAAACTGCCGTTTGAAATACATAAGTAAACAAATAAATTTATCTCTGGGGTGATACTTACGTCACTGGCGAGTCGGTCATACTCATCCATGAGTTTCTCGTTGTCTTGATTCATTCTCAAGACCTTACAGAGACGGTTAGCTGCATTCTCTGCCTGTGCGTCAGAAAAAGGAAAGACAATAATTATCTTATTAACACTGCTCTAGAATTGCAAGGGTCGTGGGTTTGAATCCCACCAGAGCTATATGCCTGTGATATTTTTTTTACAGAACCCGGGAACAGTGCTAATTCTCATCGGTATATGAGTGAAAACCAAAAATTTATATTCTTTATCCCGATGCAAATTTAACATCTATTAAGAATATTATTAATAACAGTATACAGAGCTGCCAAGATTCGCATCTTGCAATCAGGAAGATTTTGTTTACAACAATCAGGGAGATATTTAAAATAACACTCAACATAAAAATAAATGAAATGAAATAATGTTCTGCGCCTTGAACCTTGAACACCCAGCAGGGTGGATATGTGCGCATTACAAGTCTTATTATTATTATAATAAGGGGAAAGTTTCCATAATTGGCAAGAACTTAGAAAGATTTATTTATTTTCAGGAAACCTTCTACAGCAGAAGAGATGATGTATCTCTGTATAAAACAAACGGGGAGCGCGGCATGCAGCACTTGCGCATATGGATTGGTCTAAATATTCAAATGTACATGTATCTCTTTCAGTTTGCCCAAAAGCCAAGTTCCAACTTACCTGTTGAGCTCCAGCGAATGCGTGGTAGTAGCATGAGACGTAAGTCATGATGGAGCGTTCGTCTGGCTTGGCCGTGTTGATAATATCTGTCATGTAAAACAACACAAACTAGTGAATCACTGAACGACAAATCATTTCACAAAATGTGTTGTTTTTTCCCATTTTCTTTTCACCTCCACAGACTTCAAGAATGCAGGCCTGGACTTTTCCTTATTCTAAAACCATAACCTTCAAGCTGTTACACTTCTAGAAGTTCAACGACTCTGTGCAGCATCTTAAACACTTAACTACAAGTTAGTACATATGATGTACTGTTTCCTTCTCCGCTTTGTGAATGCTTTACTTCTCTCAAGATAAATAAAGGGCTTCAAAGAAGATTTTGAGAATGTTCTGAAATCTGGGAAAAATCCTCAGAAATTGGTTATTTTATAAAGCCCTAATAATTGTAAAACTCTTGGAAATTAAAGAGTTGAAAATAGCGATGTGTTTCCTAAACCCAAACGCAACCTCCCTTAGAAGTATAGCATCTTGTGGATAATGAACTCCAACCCCCCCCCCCCATCCCTAGGGTCTGTTTGAGCCAACCCTACCTTGGGGATCCAACATCTTGGGAATGTCCAGGTGCTTCTCAGCCACTTCAAAGGCAAGTTCCAAATTCTTCTGGGGATCATCCTGTGTGCAAAATAAAGGTTTTCAAAAAGAAAAAGAAGAACAAAAATTACCGGGTCATTTTTGACAACTCATAAAAAAATCTCTGCAAACCTTACTGGTTCTTCAGTTATGAAAGTAGTTGGGAGTAGAAAGCCACACTAATAAGGTACATGTACTCGAGGCAATGGAACAAACAAACAGTTTGGAATTGATTTTATCTAGAATGATCACCCCCCCCCCTGAGAACAAGGTTAGGCATGTATGTCACATGATCAAACAAAAATCAGAGGGAACCAGTTGCTCATAGACCTTATTGCAAATACTTGGTAAACGCGTAATAGGCAAAGAATGAGGTGCATGCTGGTCTAGCTAGCGATCAAGCTAGCATGCAGCTCATTCAACAGTTAACTGCAATGTGTGTTTGGGAAAACTGACATGATGCCTTACGAGAACGGATCAGCCAAATGCTTATTCCAATAGGCCTACTAACAAATACCAGGGGTGATAAGCAAGCAGCGATCGATCACCCCTGGAACGAGGTTGGGTACAATGTACTTACCTTACTTAGACTGTTGTAATCAAGAAGGTCAGGACGATGTCTGTGGATTAGAGCACAGAACGCCAAACCATCCTTCCAGCTGATGATCAAGGGGGAAAAAGAACAAAAAAAACAATTTAAACATTAAGAATACAAAATTAATCAGTCACAGGTTTCGTCATGTCTTATCTGACCGCATTCTTTATCCCTGATGCAAAATTAACATCTATTATATCGTTGCGGTACCCGCTGCTAAAAAACATAGTATTTGAACTGCCTCTAGCTACCGGCAATCACTGAATAGGGAAAGTACTATGTATACAGTGCTTACACCCATCGGTGTTAGGGTAAGGGCAAAACCAAAATTAACATTCTATATCCCCGATGCAAATTTAACATCTATTATGACAACATGGTGTTGTAATTTAAAACACGTAAATGCATGTAAACCTTTAAAGGGAAAAGTTGTTTTCAAAAATGCTGTTTTAATTTGCATCTGAGTAGACTGGGAATCTAATTTACAGCAGAGCCTAGTCTGAGCCCCTGCTACATTTTTCATGAAATAAATGGCATTTTAGTTGGTAACCTAAATTCTTGTAAGCATAATTTTGTGACGCACCAGCAGCTCTATGAGAATGGGCCCAGGACACAAAAAATATTGAGTATGTGGCAAATCACTTGGGGTGTCAGAAAAATGAAAAGACAAAAAAACTAAATCAGACATTTATCTTGATTTTAGCATTAAATCGATGTGCGAGAAGCACTGTATACTTAGTGCTTTCCAAGTCTTGCGGGGGTTAAGGAATATACAGGCTACTTGGGTGGGATTCAAACCTGGTGTTGTCAGATTTTGTCAAAACTCCTTGAAAGACATTTGTTCCCTTTTCTGTGAATATCTCTAAAATGTACAGAACTTTCAGTACTTGCTTGGAGTATTAAATACATCTTGTAATAGATCTTACTAAGATCTTCTTCTGTTATTGTAAGCGAACTTTTTTAATAACTAAACTATATAAGGACGCATTCCAGAAAATCAAATGCAGTTAAAGAAAAAAAAAGCAAGCACACCAAAGTTAAGTAGACTTTTCCATTTTTTGTTATCCTACTAGGAAATCCAATTAAGAAATTTGAAATTCTTTTTGCAGGAATGAATGTCAATTGTTGTTTGTGAAAGATAGCTCATGCTGCTGCTTGCTTAACCCTCCAACACTTGGTTCAATTTTCAAGTGAGTTGAACAAACATAAATAAAATAATTTAGGAGAAGGGATTTTGGTGAAACACAAGATTTCAGAGGAGAAGAAGCAAAGTGAGATCATTCTAGCAAGTAATTGATTTGTGTTCAATTTGTAATTTTTAATGCATGCTGTCGCTGTCAATATTTGGTGACCCATACAAATTTTACTCCAAATTTGGAATGAACCTAGGACCCCAAAGTGTATACATTCATTGCAAGTCTTATCAGGCTTTCCCATGCAGGTCTAGAAAGAAAAAAAATCATCTCACAAATAAACTAGATGATAAAGAAAGGTTAGATAAACGGATGCATTTTATCATCACATGCAAAGACAACAAGCAAAGTCAACCCTTGGCGTATATTAAAATTGGTAAAATTCCAATTTATTTTACAAACCCCATTTTATGTATTTGTTTAACTGAACTTGTAGGTTTCACTTCTTTTCTATTGGAAAATAAATTTAAATGTTCACTTGATTTGTTTTGACTCAGCATCCAACACTTTTAAGACAATTCATCTACCTGTTCATTTTTTGCTATAAGTAAGCAATATGTTGTTCTTTTATTTCAACTTTTGACCCTGTTAAAATTCTAGACTTTAAAAAAAAACCTGGATATGATAAATGACCATGGAACAGAAAGGTTAAAATACTGTAAATTTATTTTCAGCCTTCACCAGATATTTATTATCTGTCACCAAACTGCAAATTGAAACATATCTCAGATTGATCCCCGCCCTAATTTTCGAACCCCCCTGAAAACAAAACTAACAACAGCGTCAAACAAATAACGATGGTGTTAAAAGTGAGTAAACACACTCTGTCTGTGCTATGCGACCTTTGACATGTTATAACACAGGCATAGCTTCTATTGCTGATGCACAAAGTGATAGCGTTTTAAGAGATTGCTTTGTGCTGGAGTGTAGATATCTAGGGCAGATACACATTGGATTATTTACTCTCGGCAGTAAGCACACATATGTACATTGGGAATGGGATAAGAAAAATGCACTGATGAAAATAAACCATTCTGAAACGGCAGCACTGGTAAATAGTGCAGTGACATCTCAGTGTACAATTAATACTGTAGGAAACAGGCCTGGAATTTCATCGTTGAAAGGGCAAGGCCATTTTCATTTTGCAAAGGGCACTTCCATTGCAATATCTTAAAGTCTATGGGAAACTTCTGAAGGGCACCAAGGCCAAGTGGCCTGTGTGTAATTCCAGGCCTAAGAAAGTCAAGTCGTTTTGAGCCAAAAAAATGAGTAGGAACTGTTTGCCTGTTAAAGTTTTAGTTTCAAACATGTTTGCTGTACATGCATCAAACTCCAACAAAAAATCAAACTTCTGTTGTAAACCGTTTTCATTTTAACCCCCAAGGAGATCACCCAATGCAGGAATAATATACACAGGTATCATGTAACAACGCTCAACAGCTTGTTCAGACAACAAGCTGAAAAAACATTCACAGCTCTACATTAGATACTGTGTCCTCAGACATGATAAAACAATTATAGAGGCTGAAGCCGTGGTGCAGAGATGTGTGTTTTCATATTTTGATAAAGATCTACGCATTTTCATTTTTTTTTATCTGTGAAAGATATTGATTTTGGCTTTTAAATGATAACAAATATGCACACTAGTGGTGAAAATAAAAATTAAAGGGACTTTAAAATGAGAAGTAAAAGTACATGATGCATTGAAAGAAAGTTTCCATTTTGGCATTCTTTCAAGTCAGGTTAGAGTGAGAAGCGATGAAGTGATGAGATGATGATGAAAGGGTGTGGTCAGAGGGCATGGTTAATGGTTGACAGGTGTAAACAAAGGGCGTGGATGATACAATGTAGGCTTAGGGTATATGGGTGTGTCAAATAATTAAAGGTATGGGCAGATGGGTGTAAACAAAGGGCGTGGTCAAAAGGTTTGGGGTACAGTTGGAAGGTATCAGTTGAAGGGTTTGGAAAACGGGCATGGCGGGCGTGGTAAATGGGTATGTCAAATAGTTTAAGGGGTACAGGTTGAAGTATGTACACAAAGGGTGTGGTTAAGAGGTTTGGGGTATAGTTGGAAGGTGATGGTGCAGTAATAGGGTGTGGTTGAAGGGTTTGTGGGCAAAGATGAAGGATGGGTTGTTGTCAAATAAGGTGGATGGGTGTGGTATACAAGAACAGAAACACACATATAATATACAACTATTTAAAGACAGTGGACACTATTGGTAATTGTCAAAGACCAGTCTTCTCACTTGGTGTATATCAACATATGCATAAAATAACAAACCTGGGAAAATTTGAGCTCAATCGGTCATCGAAGTTGCGAGATAATAATGAAAGAAAAGACACCCTTGTCACACAAAGTTGTGTGCTTTCTGATGCTTGATTTCAAGACCTCAAGTTCTAAACTTGAGGTCTCGAAATCAAATTCGTAGAAAATTACTTCTCTCTCGAAAACTACGTCACTTTAGAGGGAGCTGTTTCTCACAATGTTTTATATTATCAACCTCTCCACATTACTCGTAACCAAGAAAGGTTTTATGATGATAATTATTTTGAGGAATTACCAATAGTGTCCACTGCCTTTAAAAAGTATCATACATGTATGAAACGAACACAACCAAAAACACAATGAGGGAATGAAGAGAAATGAACCAGGCTCGAGGGCTCCCAGCAATCATTAATTCTAAAACGTACTGATAATTAATGAATCTTCAATTGAAAGAAAAATGTACTAATATGAACAGCCCACTATCTATTTAAAGCATAATCATCTGACAGGCCTGTATGCTTCGTTTTTTAAAGGGCAAGGGCACCAAGGCATTTTCTCTGTGGCAAAGGGCACCCTATGAGGAAATTGTAAATTTCTACTGGAGCATTTCAAGGGCACCAAGGCAATGGCAAGGGGCAACGGAGGCAATCGCCTCCGTTGCCTCCGTGAAGTATCAGGCCTGATCTGAGGTTTTTCGTTGACAACTTGCCTGAGTAAATTTCAGTTTCCTAACATGCTTCATCTTTCCCCAAAAACTGTTGAAATTAACATATTTCTTTTCAAACACTATACTTTCCATACTGTCAGTCACACATGAATCTTGCATTTTGCTTTGAAAGCCATTGACCACAATCAAAATGAGACAGATACAATGTTCTATCTACACTTTCACATTAGACAAATTCATTTATATTTTCATTTGACTACACAGTCTCTGTTTCATCTCATGAAACCCACGCAAGGTTTTCCACCCAGCTACAACTGTCAAATTTAATATCCAGCGTTTCAGCTCTTAATCATTTGATTGCAACGTAATACTCCCACTGTCTACCTGAGACATCAAACACACAAGGTCCGACCCCATGGGAGCATGTGCTCGCTTGAGGCCGGCTCAAGCATTGGAACTATTTTTGCCTTCAAAAGTCGTTCATTCTCCGCATTAACTGAATTCTTGTGGCTATATCTATCAGATAAGAGTGGGTATGGTGCGAGACGGATGCGTCTCTGTACGGTCACTACACACATGCAGTCATCTGCAGACTATTACAGGCGGCCAGTGCGTTTCAACACTGTGTGGTAAACAACGCGAGGGTACAGACTGCTGTTCAATTGATTAATGTAAGGTTTCACTCCTGATACGACACGCGTTGTGAGATTTTGTCTGACAAGCCTTTTTTCTTTTCTTAGTCTGTTGTTGATGTTCCGCCATTTTTGTAAAACATGACATAAAGGTAAAACAGGTAAAGGTAAAGTTTTCGCTGATCTTTTGATCATGTATAAAGATGTTGCAATAAATAATAAATATATAATTAAACAAAGAGGGCCTCCAAGGTCAAATTCAGTTTTGTGACGACGCACTCATTTTTCAATAGATAGCATTCTCAAGTCTCTAACCTCACGTTTTGTTTTATACTCTTTCAGAGCTAAATTTGAAACGTGACGTCATTGGATATTAATAACAACTGAACACTCTAACGAGGAATTGTGCATCGTCAAAAGATAAATTTCAATGCCGCTTTGATTTAATACCATCAAAGTTCAGGAATGAACTAAAAATGAAACTACAAAAATAAACAAACCCATCTACAACTTCAAATGTCACGTCAAGTGGATGACTCAGATATTGACAAAGTTTGCACTGGAAGTGTATCAGGTAGACCATCAGATTAGATATCTCATTTGTCCACACACTTTGAGACACTTTTTATTGGAAATGGAAGCATACAGATCGAAACGTTGAGTCGTTCGTCATCAGTTTTTTCAGAACAAACACTTCTCTAAAGAGATTTTCACATGGTATTACTGCAAACCTCTCCAACATGTCTTAGTTATTGGCAAATGAGTGCATTGGACTGAATATCGACCTTGGCACCCCTCTTCTTTAACCAAATGTGCGTCAGTAGCAATCAAACTTCGGAAATACGACTTGGATGTTTAATTTGACGCCAGAGAATATCATTATTTCCATTCATCCTGATTGAGAAACCAGAAATTACAACCTTTCAACCCATCAGCCCCGACTTTCAGTATTGAATGCCAATATAACGGGGAGGGCAACAAAATTCATTATTTCAGTATCACAACCGACCCAGAACGAGCCGAGTTGAAGATGAGGTTAAATGAATTGACTGGTAAATGTCAAAGGATGGTTGTCAAGCCAAGCTGCTTCAGATGAAGAAAAAAAAACTCATAATAAATTGAGGCAATAAAATATCAGACTATGATCGTATGACATGAATTACGATGATACAAATATCTCATCGAGCCCTGCCCTTCCTCAGCATCATCCCAAAATGGGAGCACCAATATTCCCCGTAAATTCCTATTTCATATAATTCTGATTATATCCTATTGTATTTTACATGTTCTTTTAATTTATCAACATAAACCACAAGGGAAACTGACTGGGTAAATTTTGAAATGATTTTTTTGGGGTGAACAAAGAATTGACTAGAGTGGGATTCGAACCAACGACCTCCGGATTAACGTGCCGGCGCTCTACCAACTGAGCCAGGGATCACACCCAAATTCTGATACAACCTGGGAAGCGGCAGCCAGGGGATCACCTTAAGGGGATGCGACTTTTTGTTTCAGATATCAATATAAACCACAAGGGAAACTGACTGGGTAAATTTTGAAATGATTTGTGGGGTTGAACAAAGAATTGACTAGAGTGGGATTCGAACCTTTAATTTAAGCGTTTATAAGCGACATCTGTTTTCTACTGTAAAGTCATGTGTGGTATAATCCATACCTCATGTTTTCATCTTAGGTTTTGTAATGTGATACAGTAAGGGAGGAGAGGCATTGTTGACCAAAAAAAGTCTACAACTAGGATCAAAACTTTAGGCATGTTGAGATGAGCGTGTTTCCACCTGGGGTTTAGATTTCACAGAGCTTTAAGGAATTCACAGAGCCTTTAGGGATGTGTATTCAGCACTAGCTGACTAGGGGAAAAGATCAAAGAGCACAATTTCTTAAGAACGATTCACAGCTGACTTTCTTCACCACGCTGACACAAAAAGTCTGACTTCAAAGAAAAGTGTACAATTTCTCATCGCTACATTTACATACTGAAGTTGCGATTAAGCTTGGGCGATATCGATTTATTTTATTCACGATATATCGCCGACAATATATCGCGATATTCGATATAATCGCGATTAATGAAATTTGACATCATCAGTCTTAAAACTCCAAGTGAAAGTTGTAGAAGAGACAGTCCTAGCATAAGAGAGGTGTTTTAATTACCTATTCTTCTGGTTTTACTCCAAACCTATGGGGTGCAAGATGTCTCAGCCAGCAAATACATCGCGATTATCGCGATAACTCGCGCGATATATCGATATTTCGATTAAAACCAAATCCATCCGATATCGAAATCGTGTCCAAATTAATATCGCGATATTCGTTAATATCGTGATATCGCCCAAGCTTAGTTGCGATGTCTTTTTACTATGTTGTTGTCTATCTTGAGTAAGTCCACTTATTGTCTGAACAGTTTTATGATCAGCATGATCAAGGTCGTTTTAAATTATTACATGTATCTGACATGCACAAAACCAATTGATAAAGATCTAGACACAATAGGCCTTTATGATGGTACCATCGTGTTCTTTTTACTACCCGTCAAATCAAAACTGAAACAGGTAATACATTATCATTTTGATTCTGGTCTTCTTATGTTTTTTTCTCATTTTGAATCTGGTATTGTGAAACAATTTCTGCCCCAGTAAAAATTAAAAGCTACTAGCCCTTCCCCAAAATTGTTCTGTTTCGTAAAGCCCTGGTTACTTTCTTAATTATGCTCGGGAGCCCTATCACATACCTGATACTTCGTTCTGGTAAGGGCAAGGCCATTTTTCTAGTATAACAGCACCTTTAAGGGGGCAAGTTCAATTTGTACTGGGACATTTCAACAGGGCACCAAAGCAATGACCAGAGGCATGGACAAAATGAGCCCCTCCCGTGAAATAATCTTACATTCACGCAACCTTACAGACACTATTGGTTGACAAACAAGGCAGACGTACGGGCGTACAGCACCATCACTCCCATACAAAAAGGCGCAATGGTTCCCTCAATTGACAACCATTAGTGTAAGTGCGAACCTGTGGTGAGCACTTAACATATTTCATTGGTAGGGTCATTTGCCTCTGTCGTCTTCAGGAAGTATCAGGCATGCTTCCCCAAAAGAGCCAAAGTAGGAGAGATTTTCTTCAAACTACCGTGATCTCTAGTCTGCTGCTTTGTATTGATGCACATATGCAAATTATGCACATATGCATAGGATGTGAACGACTACAGTATTGGCAATGCTGGATGACTACCTTCTGAGCTGTATAGAACACAGTCCGCTGTTTTGCAGAGCTGAATGTTTGACACTAGTACACTTGCACAGGTAGGTGTTTTAGTGCACAGTCCTTAAATAAGGACAAGGAGTAATTCCAAACAGCGACATTTTAATCGATTTGACGTCAATAAGCCCCTTTAAGTTCCGATATAAATTCCTGTTGGATAAGCAACTCTGCTTTAAGATCACAGTAATTTAAGTGAAGTACAGACATTCACAGACAGTCTACTGTTTCAGCGGATGAAAGAAGGAAGGTGGATGGGTGGATAGGAGGAGTGAACTCGGACAGTCAACAATATGGTATCACCTCGTGTGGAAGTTCTGGACGCGGACATTGTTGTAAGGGGCCGTCTTCCTCTGACACCATAAGAGCAGCCCTTCCTTGGCCGTGGATTCTGTGGTTAGACAAGATAACAAACCAAAACGGCCATGCCAAAAAGGTTACATGCAATGCACCAACATGCACAGTTAATGTGTTGCTACAGACCGATTGCATTGGCGGCCATCATTGATGACAAACACTGGAATCGTGCGCGCGTGTAGGCGCTGCGCATAACTCTCAGCCGATGATAACTCTTTATAAGTGCATGTTTCTTCATGAGCGCACACGTTTCATCAGAGTGTACGTTTCATCAGTGATGGCGACCAATGCAAGGGGTCTATAACCTATTAAAAGTCTGCCCTAGTGGGCCCGACAGATTACCTTGTGTCAAAGTTGGTGACCCTTACATTCTTATAGGGTTGTGTTTTGCGTTGACACCACAGCAACAGACCTTCCTTAGCGGTCATTTCTGTACATTTTAATTACCCAATGTCGGTAAAAAGGAGGAAAAAGTTCACTTCATGCACATTGTTAGTTATAAAACCTCATGCCCGTTCTATAGTATACCAACACTAAAACAAAGTTACTCTAAAAAATGGATAAAAAACGCTTGATTAGACTCCATCGCAGGTCACGGATGCTGTTATTAAATCGTCAGTAGGAACACACTGTCTGGGAAATCTACATAAATAAACTTAAAATCGTTTGATAAAACGAGTGAAACCACGGGTGGGCTTTCGGCATGCTCTCTTTCACTCAGCGTTACCTAAGATGGAAGTTGGAGACGTTGACGTTGCGGTAGGGAGCAGTCTTGCGCTTGCACCACAACAGAAGGCCGTCCTTGGAGGAATGGGCTGAAACAGGCGTACCATCATTAATATTGTCATATATGAATGAAATCAAGTCTGGTGTTCACTTTCTTAGGAAAGGGTGACTCCAGGGTTCTCCCCCGGATTTTACAAAAGCTATGGGTCTTTCAAGCCCCAAAGTTTTGAAGCTTGGCCGAAGTACGCTGAATTGAAGAGAGATCCTTGGCAAATTTTCTACTTGGTGTTTCAGTCCTGGAATTTCAACTTTGAAAGGGCAAGGCCATTTTCATTTTGCAAAGGGCACTTCCATCGGAAAATCTTAAAGTCAACAAGAAATTTTTGAAGGGGCACCAGGGGCAACGAAGGCAATGGCGTCCGTGTAAAACTGCAGACCTGGTGTTTATCTTGACGTAAAAACTTAATTGTGCAATCTGTGGACATTCTAAATACTTCTTGAGATATTTTGTGAATTTGATATGCAAGCAGGCCACAATTTGTGCTTATCGGCACGATGCCCCATTAGCTCAAGTGCATGGGGAGAACCCTGGTGACAAATGTTTTAAAGGCAGTGGACACTATTGGTAATTACTCAAAATAGTTATTAGCATAAAACCTTACTTGGTAATGAGTAATGGGGAGAGGTTGATAGTATAAAACATTGTGAGAAACGGCTCCCTCTGAAGTGATGTAGTTTTCGAGAAAGAAGTAATTTTCAAGGAATTTGATTTCGAGACCTTAGATTTAGAAAGCTGAAAACGCACAACTCTGAAAGCGCACAACTCCATGTGACAAGGGTGTTTTTTCTTTCATTATTGTCTCGCAACTTCGACGACCGATTGGGTCAAAATTTTCACAGGTTTGTTATTTTATGCATATGTTGAGATACAGCAAGTGAGAAGACAGCTTTTTGACAATTGCCAATAGCGTCCAGTGTCTTTAATCCCCCAAGTCTAAACTAGCTCTTACTGTACAAGGGTACAACAACAATTCTACGAACAAAGGTTGGGAAGAAACAAGTTGTTAATAATGTTGTGTGAAAGGCTGTCTCCACTACATGAAGTACCTGCATACAAACAAAAACCTCTCATGTTACAGTTCTAAACACGTATATAAATGGACATGCATGTTTTTTTTTTACATTCCGATCAGTATAAAACAAGTTTTGTTATGACAACATGAAACTGAAGAGAAAATGGAATCGCATTATTTGTACAATGTACAAGGAATTATGACAAATTGTGTGAGTGGAATGAATTAATGATTTGGTGAAGCTCTTTATGGTTTAAAAGAGGACATTGAAGGCACTGGACACTATAGGTAACTACTTAAAAGAATTGTTATCATAAAAACTTACATGGTAACGAGTAATGGGGAGCTGTTGATTATATAAAACATTGTGAAAAACAGCTCCCTCTACAGGAACCAAATCTTTGAGAAAGAGGTAATTTCTTACTCAAAATATTAAAAGACTTCAGGCCTGAAGCCTTTTATAGGCATTTGAAAGCACACAAATTTGTGTTTTTTCTTTCTTTCATTATTCTCTTCCAACTCTAATGACCAATTGAGTCCAAATTTTCACAGTTTTGATTAATTTAAATGTTTGTTTGGATACACCAAGTGAGAATGCTGGTCTTTGACAACTACTCTTTGACAACTACATGTACCAAAGGTGTCCAGTGCCTTCAAGGTTACTGTTGCCTTCCTGTACATAATTTCAGGCCTGAACTTGTCAACATTTTCAAACAGTACAGAAACACTCATCATACATGTAAAAGATCAAAACCACAGTGGATGATACTAAGGGGCCAAAGAGTTGGAGGGTTAATGTGTCTCTACTTTACAAAAAAACCTACAAGTACCAAAACTCATGAAAATCTTAATTGACCTGTAGTAACATATTGGATTTAACTTTGGTTTCAAGAAGCGTGAATGATGCAGTGGGCGAACAGTTGTACAATGATCAATTTATAGTGGGCGTCGATGTCAGAGGGCTAACTGATTACTAGCGTTTATTAGCTTCTCACTGTACTTGAGTTTCAACTCAGCTTGTTATCCTTGATGGATTTATTACCAAGCGTTTAATGCAGTTCTATGGTTAGGATTGGCAAGGTAATACGCCCGGTAATCAGCCATCCGGAACCACAGGGATGCAATGTCAAGTCAATCGGCAATGTGCGACATCAACTCATCTGGGGGGGGGGGCTGACCTCCAACCAGCATTTATAGCTACTAGATCTCATAGAGGCTGGGGATATATGATACAGTACAGGCATGCCAACCATGCAATGGATATAATAAACATACAGTAAGTTATAGATACCATTGGATACAGGGTGATTTTTATACAGAGCTCACACACACATTGTATGATACGTACATGCAATAATTCATCAGATTAATATTAGGTTTTAAACCAAACCCTTTGAATCAAATGAGTACAAATGGAGTGGTGTTAAGGGCCCTGGGGCCGATTTCACAAAGGTCTCAAATTGATCGTAACTACAAATCAATCGTAGTTGCTAAGTAAAGTGTGATGTCACAATACAAATCTCTATGGTGATACTGAAAATTTGTCTTGCGATGAATTTTATTGCTTTGTGAAATCGGCCTCTGGACACATTTGGTAATTACTCCAAAAACTTACTTGGTCACAAGCAACGGCGATAAAACGTTGTGAGACACAATTCTCTCTGAAGTAACGTTCATTAGTTTTTGAGAGAGAGGTAATTTCTCTCAAAAGTATTTAAATCTGAGAAAAACTTCAGGCCTGAAGTCTCTCTCAGGCATCTGAAAGCACACAAATTTTGTGCAGCAAGGGTGTCTTGTCGGTCATCATTCTCTTGCAATTTCAAAGACCAATTGAGCCCAAATTTTCACAATGAATTTGTAATATACCAAGTAAGGATACTGGTCTTTGACATTTACCAAAGGTGTCAAGTGCCTTTTTTATGAGGGACTCAGGCATGCAACTGCCCGTTGAAAAAAAGAGAGGAAAATCTTCAAAGGCACAACACAACTGCGGAGCGAGGCAACCGAAACGCCAAGGGACATGAGACCCACAATGGTACCCTAGAAAATGTTGAGGTTTATTACGCTCTA